>NC_141695.1:1096388288-1096578288 GCF_964263255.1 Lissotriton vulgaris
CAGTTTACTGGAAAAGACATCGGTCTATGTTGATTTCTTCCTTCAAGAACACGTTAAATCATTAATGTCGTATGTTAGGGATACTAGTGACTTTTTAAATAAGATAATGGACTTTCAGTGGAATGGCGAATACATCATGATGGCAATAGATGTAACATCATTATATACCAGTATTAAGCATGAAGATGGTCTGCAAGCAGTAGAGTATTATTTGAGAAACAGGGCTCCCATGTTTCACCAAGACAATGAAATGCTGGTAGCAATGATTAGATTTTGTTTACACAATAATATATTTATGTTTAATCATCTATTGTACTGCCAAATACAAGGTGTGGCTATGGGGGCTAGCTTCTCCCCAAGCTATTCATGCCTGCATATTCGCAAATGGGAGGAACTGGTCCTGGGAGGAGTCCATGCTGACACTGTAAGAACAAAAGTCAAAATGGGGCTACGGTTTATAGATGATTTATTTGTAATCTGGCACGGAACAAAGGGAGAGGCAGAAATCTTCTTGGATGAAATAAATAACAATCATCTGAATTTAAAATTCACGGTAGAGATCAGTGAAACAAGGGTGAGTTTCCTAGACACGGAGGTGTTTGTAATTAACAACACCTTACAAACTAAACTCCATAGAAAGAAAACGGCAGGGAACTCCCTATTGCATGCCTCAAGGTCACATCCTCATCATTTAGTGAACAGCATTCCCTACGGTGAAATGCTAAGGATAAAGAGGATATGCAGTACCCAGGAAGAATTAGAGCTAGCCCAACAAGAAAGCAAGGAGAGATTCCTAGTCAGGGGTTACTCTAATAAGATTATAAATCAGGCCATAGCAAAAACTAACTTAGCTGAGAGAGAGACTTTATTGGCTGGTAAAACAACAAAAAAGTCTGATCAACCAAATACAGATTCACAGGCAAGCCAAGGGGATCTGGAAGTGAATAATTTTCGTTTAGTTGTAGGATATAGCAGACAACATAAAACTATACAAAAAATTATCCAAGATGCATGGCCCACAGTCTTAAGCGATCCAGTATTAGGACCCCTGCTACCGCAGAGGGTGTCCATTACGTACAGTAGAGGTCCCTCAATGAGGGATGCACTGGTGGTGTCAGATCCAGAAATAATTGGCAAACCAAACTGGTATCAGAACCTGAAGGGTTTTAAACGATGTCCTACTTGCAAAGCCTGCACACATGGTGTAAATACAAAAACTTATCTTAGCCCCTTCAGAACAAAACCCTATGCGATCAATAAGATGCTGAACTGTAAAACCGAGTATACAGTATACGTCTTAACCTGCCCATGTGGGTTGAACTACGTGGGGTCGAGTAAACTACAGGCTCACGTACGTATACTACAACATTTACGAGCCATAACAAATATGGACAACACGTATCCGGTGGCTCGCCACTTTAAAAAGCATCATGCATCTAATAATAAAGGGTTAACATTTTATCTCATTGATGCGATATCTCCTAACAGGAGAGGTGGGGACCGGAAAAATAAGTTACGAAAACTAGAAACGCGGTATATTCTTTTGTTGGATTCAAAACATCCTAATGGATTGAATCTTACAGAAAATATGTACACGTGCTTATCCTAATAAAACCATGTATACAAATAAAAATGTGTATGATCCAAAAAGGGAAAAAGAAAAAGGATTTGATCCCCTGCTCCAACAAGACAAATGATATATATATTAATGCAGATACAACACCCCTGATTAATACAAATTTTAGTATGCTGTAAATATTGTGTATATATATGAATTATATAGGATGATGTAAATATTTTATAAATATTTTATGAAATGTTTCTTTTAACAGATTGCATAGAAATCAAGGGGTCACTATATAAGGTTGTCGAGGTTGGAAGAGGTGGACAAAAATATAAAATAAAAAATAAAAAATCAATACACATGACAGAAAAGCAGGGAAATATGACAGATGATGATGGGAAAACAGATATAAGATGTATATAAAAAAGATTGATTGAGAAAACATCTTCAATAGAACGTATAAACTGTTAAAAAGGATGTAAATATATATGAAATGGTACAAGAAATGATAATAGAAAAGTGGATGAATATATGGAACGTAAAAACAAAGAACAAGATATGAAAACCTTTTTTAATCAGGTGGAAACACCTTCACCATAGAGCACTTTAAAATTTACTGTCAATAACCATGGAAAACGAAATTATATATGATATGAAAACAGTAGTGATGCAACAGGTTAATGGATTATTGTATTTTACAAAAAATTTAACATAATCCTACAAATAGTATTTTACATATTGATGAATCTTAATTTGTGATAAACTTTTCAAGTATAAATGTATTTTACATATATCAAGTTTTTTAAGGTTCTAACCTGCAGCACATGAAATGTATTTTACGAGGATCATACTAGAAAGATATGTATTTCTTCCATGTCTATGACTTTAGAAAATCACGTGGTCATTGAATCACAATAGTACTGTCACTTTAAAAAGCCTTCGCGCTCAAATGTATTTGTCGAGTGAACAAGCGGCGTTCGCACCGCGAAACGCGTCTCTGACATCTGGCTGCAATAAACATTTGAAGCACTAAAGAGAATTGGGTCCGTGTCCTGTTTGGTTTCAGCGTGGAGTGAACGCGGGTTCTAACTCAGGATTTGGAATATATATATATATATATATATATATATATATATATATATATATATATATATATATATATATATACATACACTTTTTGGTAAGAGCAAGGTGCTGTAAGATTTTTACTGAGAAACTGTGCCTTTTAATTTCGTTATATCTCTTTTAATCAACAGAACACTTTCCTGATCGGATACTTGGTGAAGGGTGTTCACTATGATCTTTGGTCACTTCTTGGTTTTATCCTCACTTGCCTGCATGGCATGAGGTAGCATGCCTATTGGTGGTTTTCATGTTGTGCACATATATAAGACCACACTGGATGATATGATGTGAGTAACCTCCGTCTGATAGAATTATAACGGGTTGTAGGCACCTATGTTAAAAAAGTTTCCCGAATTGTTATTAGCTGCAACAATTCCAGCATTCAGTGTTTAAAACTATTGCTTTGAGTCATTATTCCACAGATACCCCCCCGTCCACTTTATTTGAAATTTAGTTGACTATTTTGGTCCTGATGAAGGTGGTTTAAATTATGTGCGTTGATCATTACTACATATATGGGGAGTCCTCTCAGACATATACACCAGAGGAAACTGATGGGAGATATTCGCACCACAAAGAATGAGATAGTCTGTATCTGATAATCTGTTCAGGATCTCCGCCATGATTGAATTTCTTCTGTGTAGGAGTGCTAGAGCGGGTGAAATGGTTTGACAGGTGAGAATGAAGTGTTGATGGTAGAGTGTGGGGTTATTTGGGTATTTATCATATGTAATTTTATTTTTTTGTTGAAATGCTGCTTTCCTGGCCTTCAATACATAGATGAAGAAATTGTTAGAAGCTGCAGCTATGTCAATCTAATCCACTGTTCATGTGCTAATCCACTGTTCATGTGTTGATATTAACCTGTTAAACGCAGCGCACAATACGCCGCAGTGCGGGCGTTTTATTGCGCGGGCGGGGGGGCACGTCGGCCAACGGACGTGTGCAGCCCTACCGAGGCGGTGCTCACAACGGCCGTTGGCCGACGCATGCACGCAACGGGTTAAAACTCCGGAGAATCTTCACACAATAAAATGATAAGAGGTATTGTTGGTACTTTGGCAACTGTTTGTCTATTTCATTAACTGTCATATGTATTTGTAAACAATTAACTTTTATAGGCAATGAATAATAGTAAAATTATAATCTATATAAAAAAAGCATAACATATTTTTATATGAAGAATATAAATAATACAAATATATTTTTTGAATGAACTGTGGTGTATGACACTGATATTGGGGATCGGTTTTGCAAATGAGCCCTAGGAGACCATACTAAAAAGAAATATAGGTCAAATCAGAGGCTCTTTAGGTCTCGTGCCCAGCGTTGCAGTGCGCAGCACTGCTCGCACAGCATGAGACTTCTTGTAGGGGGTTTGAAAACTAACCTAGGAATCGCACCTTTTGACCCACGCTATTGGCCTTTGCGCGCGTCTTTTTAACAAAGACAGCAGGCAATTGGCCAAAGGCGGGGGCATTGCTCAGGCAATGGCCTATTGGTGTCTGTTACACGCAGCAGCGGCATCTGGTTTAAATTATAAACATGTGTTTATAATTAGCGTGCGTTCGCTTTGCTGCCGTGCTCCCTCGCCCCCGCTCCTCTGTGGTGCATTACTCATCAGTCCTTCTTCAAAAGCCACCCAACGGCGCAATTTTATATCAATGGCACAGCTGCTCATGGGAGATTGAGCCTGTCACAAGCAAAGTAGCAAAGCATATTTAATGCCGCACAATGCAAGCAAATCGGATAGACGGAAACTGAGCGCTCGCTCTACCACAGCCAATCACAAACGCTTTCAGTTTTATAGTACTCCCCGAGCCATGGATTATGTCTTGTTTAATTTGTTTCGGATTGGTTTCTTTGGATGCGACTTCTGACAGAGTTAAATTTAGTGGCTTCAGCCTGCAACTTATTACTGTCCAAAGCAATTCTTGTTTACTTATTTACAAGTACTACGTGCACAGAGTAAACTCGTCATGCAACCCCAGTTCCACAGGGGTCTTCAACACCTACACTAAGTGACCACCGAGTGCACAGTCTGTGGACTGAGGAAACTCACGATGCAGCCTCTGTGACCACACGAAGCTGCAGCACTCACTTGGTGACCACCATGTGCTCAGCCTGTACACAGTCGCAGTGCATTCCCTGTACCCACACGGAGCTGCAGCACTCACTCGGAGACCACCACGTGCACAGCCTGTGCACTGAGCACACTTGCAGTGCAGTCCCTATACCAAGTGGGTAGCTGCAGCACAACGTTCAATTCCTGTTTCTCCTGTCTTGTACTCTAAGATAACACTTTCTAGCGATACTGTACATTCATGCCTTCATTTTCAATACAGATATAAACTGTAACATCAAAGTAGTGTTTAAAAGTGATTAATAGATATTTTTGAGCAGGTATTGGAGACACTGACCCAGAGTAAAAATGCTTGTCCCGTCTGTGTATATGTTTGTGATTCGATATTTAGTTTTGTTTTTGTGTATCCCCTGAGTTGGCATTTGTCATTCTCATCCGGAGGCTGGATAGTGTTGGCTTGAATTTTGACACATCCTCACTTTAAGAATATTTGATAGCTTTTTCTATTAAGAAATCCAAAAGAAGCAGTTCATCTGAGAAGATTTAAAAAGAAAAACGATACGCTACTGCTCAGTTCTGACTTAATATTTTAATTTTGTAGAAAGTTTCTGATGTGCTTATTTGGCTTCATGACAAAACGTTGGATGTGTGGTGTCACAAATGTAACATTTAAAGTATCGGATACTATCATAGCTGGATGGTTAGCATACTGAAAATATCGGATTTCATTATTTATTTTATTTTATTTATTTCTTTTGATTTATTTAAAAGGCTTTATATAGCGCTACTGGACCCAGGAGTATCAGAGCGCTTTACAGACAGATAAGAAGAATACATATCTAGTACACATAATAAACATAAGAACAAATAAACATCTAGAATAAAATAGAACACAGTTACAGGGTGAATAAAAAGAGGAGAGTGAGGAAAGGGAGTAAATTAGAGGTAGGTAGGGGGGATGAGGGCGGATAGAAAGATAGGAGAGAAAAGGGTAGTGTGAGAAGGAGGGGAGGTAGTATGAAAAGAAGAGAGACGGGGTGGGTTGAGGAGAATGAAATGAGGACTGAATCAGAATAGGGACTATTAGGTGCCCCAATATTTATTTAGAAGAAGCACCTTGAGTCTTTTTTTGAAGAGAGGGTAGGAGGGGTTGCAGCGAAGATATTTGGGGAGCGAGTTCCAAACCGTAGGGGCATTACCAGAGAATGCATGTGATTGTGTCTTTGTACAATTGAGTCTCGGGGGGATGAGGGCGTTGGTGCTTCTCAAGGACCTGGAGCACCCAGCTTTTTGTAGTTTGTTAGAGAGGTAAGAGGGGGTATTCTACTGAAGGGCTTTGTGAGTAATACATACCAACTTGAAGGTGGATCTACCTTCAATTGGGAGCCAGTTAAGGTTTTTGAGGATAGGAGAATTGTGATTGAAACGTTTACAATCAGAGATGAGTCTAGCAGCCAGGTTGAGGACAGATTTGATCGGGGTAAGGTGGACTTTAGGGGTGCCGGCAAGGATGGCGTTACCATAATCAAGTCTGGAAAGTACAAGAGATTGGACAACAATTTTGAAATCGTCTGCCGGAAGGAAAGGTTTGATTTTTTTAAGGTGGAGAAGGGAGAAGAGAGAACCTTTCGCTGCATTTTTAATGTGTGTGATGAGAGTAAGATTGTTATCAATGCTGATGCCCAAGGATTTGACAGAGTTAGAAGTGGAGAGGGAGCAGTTGAGTGCATTGATGTCATTGATCCAGGTTTGAATGGGCAGAGAGCAGTTTTTGGGGGTGAAAAGAATGACTTCAGTTTTTTTGGGATTCAATTTGAGATGCTATTTCTTCTCAGAAGCTGCGAGTATTTCTTCTCAGAAGCTGCGAGTATTATAATTCAAGCTGGGGACCACACCAGCTGTTTTGCTCGAGAGATGCTAAGCAAACACACCCAATAATTTAACAATTTATAGGCAGGGTCACTTTAACGTGACTACCTAGAAACAAAACAAAAAGTATTTCACAGCAGATTCGAACCTGCGATCAGTGGAGCCCTGCTCTATCCCACAGCCCTCCCTCTACCAACTGAGCTGTTGTAGATGCTGGAAGTGACCTGCATCTTATCTTTCATCTCATTCCAGCACAGGATCACTGCTAGTTTGGGAGTATTTCCCCTCAGACGTTGGTCACTGAGCACACACTGAGAGCTGCAGAATAGTGTTTGGCTGTTTCTAGGCGCTATAAATACCAGCAGTTACTGCAGCACAATTTAATAAGGTCTGCACAAAATCAGGTTGACAGACTTATGGAACCAAAAAACTGACGACCTTGTCCATTTCGAACAGTCACATTGGTAAATGAAACAAAATGATCCCTCAAGAAATTGTGATATCCCTGAACCATTGACTACCAGGGGTAAAGTCAGGACTGCTGTCTGGTAATCCGACTGAAATATTCTTTTTGAGAGGTATTGTAAAGGAGTTGCCAGCTAAACTGTGAAGTGTTTACTTATAAAAGACAGTCATTAAACATAGCATTAAGAATGCAATAGCTCTCACATTTGCAAGAGTTTGAGCTATTGGCATTGTAAATGACAATATATTTTATTTATGTGGTTTGAAAATCTGCAGGCAGTGCGTAAACGCACACTTTGTACTTGTAGTCCTTGCTTACGAGAAGCAAGGCTGGCAATAAAAGAGGCGCAGGTACTGCCAGCCTTGCTTCTAGTAAGCAACTACTATAACTACAAAGTGCTTTGTTTACGCGCTGCTTGCAGATTTTCTAAACGCATAAATAAAAGACAATGTCATTTATCATTCCTATAATAACTTGCAAATGCGAGATCTATTGCATTGATGATTGTTCTTCAGTAGTGACCGCCGCGTTTACCGCAGCGTAAGAAACAACCTTTAAATGGCACGCAAGGCAGTGCACTTTATAGACACGGTGCACAGAAACCCGATACAGTAGTTTGCGCAGTGCTTATAGAAACAAGGAAGCGGCCATGCCGCATCTTTCTGGACATGCAGAGAGAGGGAAAACACGAACATTTCCCCAGGACACGCAGAAACCACAAGAGCATAGACCTAACAAATCATACAGAATGGTATCCCCCACGGCGCCCGCTCGCTCACTGCCACATAAAAGGCTGTACATTTGTGTACACGCAGGCCCAGAATTTATGGGGTTTGTGCTGCAAAATCAATACACTGAGCTGTTCAAATAGGCGAGTCGCGCGTTCGATTCCTGAACATAAACACACATTTGATCTTAGGCAGTTTTACAAGGGAGAGGAGGGTTAGGGGGGATGTTTCTCCTAGCGTCAACTAAACCTCGACTCATCGGGGTGCAGGAGAATCGCGCTACCAAAGGCACTTCCCATGTGGGGGACTGTGCTAGAACCCAGACGGCGCCCACCTCACTGTGAAAAAGGTTTATACTTCTTTTGCAATGAACCTCTCACTCGATCCGTATAGTTTCCATCCACCCACTCCTTTACTCCAAATCCGCTGTTTTCATTTGGGCGGGGGTAAGAAACAGACTTCGTGACGCACAGTAAGTATTTCAAGTGCGGGTCCGGCTTTGCTCTGAATTCACGATGCGCCCCCTCAGCCCCACGAGGAGCGGCACAGATGAGTGGGCCACATTCTGCTGACTGGCAGGCGGAACTGAGTCACTGACACCGACTGGTCTAAGGTCATGACCCCTGTGGCGTGGTGGATGTTCGGCAGCTCCACCCTTCGCAGCACTTGAATGGCTGTTTTCAGGACTGCTGCTCCAGGAATTAAAAGTGAATCGCGCGCCATTACAAGTTGAACTCACCGCGGATGGCAGGCGTTTAATGATGCTAGCGATGGAACTAACATTCAAATGCAGATCATGGAGTCCAAGCAGTAACAAAACAAAGTTAATAACTTCAAAAAGTGGTCACTGCAGCTTACAGTCGGTTTCAAACAAATCTGCGGCTTTCCAGATTAGATCTGGAGCTAATTCTGGGCAGCGGTTGAATCACAGTCAAAATGTGTTTACTGAAAAGCTAGTAAATAGAGATCAGAAATCAAATTTAAACCACAAGAACATTTGGTTAACAAAAACTAACTGGACCCAATGACGGATCAGAATGTTTTATACTTCCCTGTGAATGACCTGGCTTTGAATGTTAGAAGAGTCCTTTCAACCCACTAGAAGGTTCTTTAAAAGCCAGACGTCTTTCTTTTCGTCACAACTATATTTACTATACTAAGAAGGCACAAGGGGAATTCTGAATTTAGGGTAACGGTCTCTGACACTTTTAGATAATCAAGATCTGAAATTAAAATATTTAAAAAATGTGCTTTATTTTGGACAAGAGGAATGTCCTCTCCCACAACAACAGAGGGCAATGTAAAATGTCTAGATGCAGCAGTATATAAAGCAGACATAAAATGTGTTTCTTATGAGTTGTCCCTGATATGAGCAATTAGAAGGCGTCTGAAAATGACTCAGCTTGCTATAATTTGACAATTACTTCAGTAATGTAATGTCTCATCTAGCTTTACCATATAAAAACCACCAAGGTACCCTTGACAAATGGTGCTGATAGTCCTCAGAGAAGCAAAGAGACCGCAGTTCAAAACCCAACCAGCAGAAGAGACACAGTAGTAGAGGATCCCACTACAGCCATGCACAACCATAGGATGATGCTTGCATTGCTGCAGCTCATTTGTTGTATTCCTCTCCAGGCATGTTAGCCTGGGTCAGAGTAGTCCTATAGCAAATATACCGAGCCCAATGAAAAGGAGTATGCCTGAAGCTTTCTACTCTCCCACTTACCTCAACATACATTCTATCAGGCTCCTGAAGTCTTCCATGACACCGAGCCACATCTCCATCTAGCCTCTTAGCAGCAATGGAACGTCCAGCTCCAGTGCTGAACGTTCCATTGCGCAGGTGAGGTTCGAACGTCCAACGGCCGACGGCAGCACTCCTGAGGTAGTGGTGCCGTCGGCCGTTGGAATAGGCGCAGCACCTAAGTGGCTAGAGACAAACAGTAAGCTGACCGAAACGGCAAGTCGTTCCATGGTACCAAGAAAACCGAAACAAAACTGCACTGCTGGGAGTAACATGTCAAAGGTGACATAGAACTCAAATAAGGCCCGCTCAAGGTTCAGATGGACCCAAGTACATACGGAGGTCTGTACCCAAATAAAATAAAAGTAAGTCTATACTATTGTGAATAATCTCACAACAACACAGACTGTGATGCCTTAGCAAAGACTTGATTATGGGATTAACCATTGGGATTGAACAATTAACACACTCTTAAAAGTAACTCAGCAGAATGTTATGTGCTCGTGTGTGATTCTGTACATTAGCATACATTAATGATGTCACTCTTGGAGACAAGGAACAGCAAAGCAACAAACAGTGGATTTCAATCAATATCCTGGATTGACAAGTGCTTCAGCCCAAGGTAATTACGTTGTTCAACATCATGAACAGTTCCGCTATCCAGCCTCCATGCTAAGTGGCTTTTCTGATAATTAAATTTCTCTAGGACAGGACTACAAATTAAAATAAATTCACTTTTGAATAATGGTAATCCAAAGGTGATTTACTTTGGCTATCTGGCAAGGACAGTCCCAACTTTGAATCCGTTCCAGAAATAAACAGTTTGTGGCTCAGAGGGAAATGGGGTGGAGGACAACACTGGATTCATTTGAAAATTTAGATCACACAATGGATCCATGACTTACATGAGACACAAAAAAACGAAAACTCACAGGACAGAGATCTGTGGTGACCAATGAATTAGTAGAAAAGATCAACATCCAATAGAGAAAGATATTTTTGTGTCCTTCTATTGAAGAGCGTCATGAACGTGTGCTTGATTCTTCCTGGTCGCTAATGTGACAGTCACATATACATAACTACTAACTATTAACACTCTCAGTGATGGATTTCAAACAACGTTGATCAAGAAGCCATACTTCCAACTCATGCGCAACTGCAGACATAGCGAAGACCAAACAGTGGCAAAATTGCTGTCTATGCAGTAATCCACAATGCAAGTTGGTTTCATTAACATGCACCAACGTCACCCAATGCCAAGAAATGTTGGCTGGCAGCCTTCTTTCCTCAATCCAGTAACCTGCCATTCACACAAAGTTTACAAAGCACTAACTGTTGTGCACAAGGGTGGATTTAGGAACCCTACTTGACAACTACCTTATTCTTCAAGACTTACGATGGTTATGACCTAAAACACAAGTACCACACTAGAAACAAAAGCTTAATATGAAACGTATGGTTTGCACAGCAACCATTTCACTGCAAGAAAATGAATGAAAATGTTAAGTTCTTTAGGTCTCGACTGAGACAGTGCATGCGGGTTTTCTTGCGAATCTCTTGTACATACATTTTTTTTAAACTTAAAAAGGGGTTTCGAGCACGCCCATTACTTACCATTGGTTGGTTTCTACGTCAGTCTCCTTTCCTTGCTTATCATTGGCCAGCACCTCCATCTTTAATTTCCTCTTCCTAATTTTGCACAGAATGCGGAGCATGGACCAAGTACAGATTCCTGGCTGTGGCCAGTGTCATTCCACCTGCCTATGGCTTCTTGAGGTACTTTAAAAAAAATTGCTGCACTCCATAAAAGTACATGTGTTTCCCTCCTCTCGCTCTCAATGGTGTCGTTTGCTCCCTTCCCTTGGTGCTTTCTACATCCCCCTCACACCCTCCTCCCGATGCCAGTGTTACGTGCTCCCTTCCTCACCCCTCCTGCCGTCGGTGGCGTAGCTTGCTCCCTCCCTCCCTCCTCCTGTCATCTGTGGCGTAGTTTGCTCTCTCCCTCATGTTACTTACCTGTCTTGCAAGCCTTCCACTGATTTTCGATTTGCCTGTCCTGGCCCACACCTTGGTAAAATAAAAACAGAAAAACAGCATATATTTGCCTTGTTAGTGTTTGTCTTTTTTAGGCATGTTGCACAACATCGTAGCTGCAATGCAACATGGCTTTAAGTAAAGGGGAAAAAAGCTATGAACAGCCAGTGTTGTTTTAAGTTTAGTTCTGCGTTACTAGTCTTGTATGTGACCTCTGCTAATTTAGTATGTGCGTTGGTGTAGTGGGTTTAGTTTCCAAGAAAATAAATCAGGATGGATGGTGCGCTTGCTTTCAGTTAATGGAGATTAAAAATAGGCATAGGCCTATTTTATCTTAATGTTCATAATAGATATATATAACCTGTAGAATACCTACCTGATTCAATGAACTCTGGGAGTTGCAGTCCACATCTGATGCAACGGAGGTAACTGGGTGGTGCAGGTTCCCACCAATGGGAAAGATGCAGGCCACTGAAAAACGTGGGTGTGGGAGCAACCTGGATATAAAGGCATCCGCAGAAGGCCGAGAAGGCCGAAATGCATCATGCCAATTCCAGTCCGAATAAAGAGCTTCCTGCAGTATTTCCTCGTGTGTCCTCTGCTTCTCAGGATAGGAGGAGTTGTTTGGTGATAGATATATATATATACCCTCAGCCACCACTACAAGGTATCGTCCATTTACTGATTTACGTGCATATTCTTGGGAGCTGCCATGTGAACGTGTAGGAATCAAATGAGCAAGAAATGTTAACATTTTACATATAGATATGCATTCTTCTTTAGCGGTAACATCAAACAGCAAAGCAATCAAATGGACAAAAAGATTATCTGAAAATATTCTGTGTGCATTTAACGAAGCTAAGCACGTTTAACTGTTATCAAGGTTACCAACAACCAGATGGCACCACACATTTTGCATGACAAGAATAAACCATATTATTAAAGACCGGCATAGCTTTAAGCAAAAGGAATCACTAATTTGAATATATGATTACGTATTAAGTATACGTCAACTGGCTTGTCTGGTGCACAGCATTAACCTTCAGAACAGCACTGTCCTTTTTAAAGCCAGTGGTATCAATGAACCATGTGTGTACGCAAGTAGGTGCAGAAGCTACAAAAGCAGTGAGTAAAATGCTGGGCGCATTAATCCGTCCATATTAGAGCTTTTTTCAGATAAGGATTACGCAGAGTTCTCAACAGTGATAATCAGTCCAACCGTACGGTTACACCTAGTGTCAGATCAACTACACATTGCACAATCTTCAGTAAAAAATGTCCATCAGTAATTCTAACAACACTCATTATGAGACAGTATCCACACAAGAGTGACAGCTCAACGAGGTGCATTCAAACAAGCACTGAAAACAACAAATTGGTCTCTCACCTTTGGGACCTATGGACTTTGGCCAATAATTTTAGCCATGCCATACAGCATCTTTGATACTGGGCGTTATAGCTAACAAATGGGGGAAAAAGGCCTATACAGCCTGCTGTGCCATTTTATAGGTAAGCATACCAAGCATGAATGCGCCTACCAAGTGCTGCACATTTTTTTTTTTTACTGATTCGAGTTGGATTTGCAAACAAACAAAAAAATAACACTAGAGGGAGGGGGACGACAGCAGGAGGGGGGGGAAGCAAAACGGAGGGAATATGAATATGCTGCCTACTCAATAAATAGCGATTCACCTTTGGGTTTCAGCTAATTCGTCAAAGTCATTTATGTGGTTAACTGCACAACCTTTTAATATCTTCAAATGCCATTAAAAAGCGATGCAAAAGACACACAATTGATGGACAGAATGCGAAACAAATCAAAACATTCACCCCCAGTCAAGAGATCTGGGTTAAATCCATTATTATTTTGCTCACCATGCCACCCCAGTTTAGACCTGGCCATATGCAAATCAGTCTTGACCCTGTGCCTCATGGGAACAGTCCAGCCGAACTGCCAAGCCATGTCCTCCCTGGACCGGAAACAAGCCTCCTAGGAACAGTTTCGGGGTTTCACCCTCATCAGCCAGGATACCTTGATTCCAGAGGCACAGTGAGCCCAGGACCCACAGCTGGGCATACCTGGCACACTTACGGCGAGAACGCAAAAGACACATATGTGGTCCACTGTAGATCCTGTAGGCATGCTAATGCTGTTTAATATGGCTACATTAAACAACACCATAAGGTATTGGTTATGACATGTTTTTCCTCGTGTGGTCCATAATTATTTAATTAGCTCTTATACTTTGATGACATTGTGGTTGGTTGCAAGGGAATGCAATACTCGCCAACATCATCTATACATGGGGTGCAGGAAATGTTCAGAGACCTCTGTTTGCATTCATTTTCACAACTTCCTCAGGTGAACAAATGGAAATGTACACAAAAAAACCCTCAATAAGTGGGCCGGCAAGTGGCACATAACGAAGTGTATGTGTGTGTGTGTGTGTGTGGGGGGGGGGGGGGGGGGGGGGGGGGGGGGCTCAGAATCAGCTCAAAATGAGTAAATATAAGCAGATTTGGTTCCCCTTCTTGGATTACATGTATATTGATGAGGCGATATTAAGGCCCTTGGTGATCACAAACCATCCACATTTTAAGACTCTGCATGGATGGTTGCATTTTTCATCATGTTTGTTTTCTTCTTTTTAATTATGTCCTCTCACGCTTATACCCTCTTAAATGATATGTCAAGTTGTACCACAACCGGAATGGTCAAAAAAGCTGCAAAGTGTTCAAACTGGGATCCAGTCCTAGAGTTTTACTGACAAACATGGCAGAATGACTAAATGGAATCTCCAAAAACGATTAACACAGGTCTCACAGTAATGGGTTTCATGAACGTATAACAACCAACACTAAATTCAAGGGTGGCTTATCTATAAGACCATAACATTCAACACACTGACAATGGTTGTGACAGAGGGTTTAGAGGCCTGCTCATGATGATCACAACTAACAAACTAACGCTAAACAATTCGAGTGTTCTTACTTCATTTCAAAGAATGCCCACCGCTGCACCTGTGAATTTATTTTTCTGCAAGTCTTATTGAGGTCACAGAATGTTATCTGTTGAATTGGGTTAAAAGAAAGTTCAGAAAACTTACAATTTTGATTAGAGAAGGAGAGGAATTAAACAATCCGATTATCAGGGACTACATGATAACCCACACTACTAAGGAAACTGAGCCGTTTATGTAGTGTGTTCCCGTGGGCAAAGATCTGTTCTGACAAGATTTCGCATTGGGTCTATGCACTGCATTCTTAATATTCTGGTGGGGCAATCTCACACACACTAAACACTGCTGCTCTGCCCTTGCAATGAACACTCCCTACAAACCCTTTTGCATTTTGTGTTTTTCTCTAAAAGTTATAATCGTTTCACACGTCATTTTCTAAATGGAGGCCAGCATACTGCTTACGGTCTCTTTACAATCACTGATATGTTATGCAGTGTGTGGCTTTTTTTAATCAGCTGTGGCTCATCGATTATCTTTATTGTTTTGATTTAAATGGTTTTTATCTGTCTTTACTTGCGACAGTGACACTTTATAATAACAATTATTGTATCATTCTTTTATGGTTATTTTTTAATATTCGAATAAGGAATTTATGAATGAAATTGTTACATTCTTTCCTGGGTCAAGGTGTAATCTGACAGACCCTAGGGATACAGAGCTCTGCAGTGCGACACATTATGTGGTGAAACATAGTAGCAGGTTCATCAGTACTGATTAATTTCTAAAGGAAACAAGCACTGATAAACCAAATACTTCTAGGTTTAATGAATGGGTTTAATGTGACAAAGCACACAGCATAAGCAAAACAAAAGAAGGAATGGGTAAGGAGCAAAAGGCGGACTGTACTTAATTTAATAAAGTCCTGTTTGTTTGTACTGCAATTACAGGCTTATCAGAACGGATTGAGTTTTCCTCTCATTTTCAAATCCATTTTATTGCTTTCCCTTATAAATACTAATAAGCACAACATTATTACACTACTGGCTGCCTCATAACTGGCAGGGCATTATTTATTTCTGATTAGTGTTATTAAGGTTGCAGAGTTGAAATTAAACTCGTTCTATAAATCATCACAGAGCTATTGACCAATTAACATACCATTATCTTAGATTGAGCTTGGTGTGTGGTACAATACACTGTTCGCCAGGGCAAAATCAGTTTTGTTGTATGTATAAGGTAAACGGGGTTTTGAGGGACACTGGGGGCGACCAGCATGCGTCCTGGAGTTGGTACAAACCGCAAGAATGGTAAAACACTCCCTGAAGCTTCATGCTATGTAAAAAGCAGGTAGATCATCTGTGCATGTGCTCTATCACCAAGAAGAAGGGAAGAATCTGGTAGACAATCTTAAAAAAAAGGTCAACTTTAGACAGCTTAGTTCTGGCCAGGAACTTTAACTTTTAATCACTAACACGTTGATCAAACAAGGGCTCTTGCTGCAAGAACTACAATAAGAATCGCAGGAAACGGTTTAACTTTAAGATGTATTGTTGGCAATCGAAGGTAAAAGTTCACTTCTGCACTCTCTGCCAATTTCAGTCATGGATCGCTTTCTTTTTGATGTCTCATTCTTTGGCATCAAAGGTTAATAAAAAGTATGATTTGTTCTGAGCAATGTTGTACCATGCACCACTGTTGATTTCACTAGATCTGTATGGAAGTCAACATCAGGACTGATGCAATTGTGTTTAAATCCCTAGCTTCTTCAGGATCTTAACATTTATACATTAAATGCACTTTGGATACCATAAATGTTCCGAATACTCTTTTAAAGGTGTAAAAGTTTAAGCTTGGTTAATATGCAGAAGAAAAACTTGAAAAAATGCCCGAGGTTAGGAAAATAACCACTTGAACTGAAGATTGCACATACATAAATATTTCTGAGCGAATGGGAAGCACAGGTAGAATGCTTGAGACAGTACAAGGCAAAAAGGCTTTAATAATCTAGGTCCAGGCCAGATCTTGGAATAACAAGGATCTTTAAGTAAACCTTTACTTGATCAATATGCAGTTTAAGGAGGAGGATGTGAACTGTTTACTGGAATCCATTTATTTTTCTAAACTGATTACAAAGAGAAACAGTTACTGCCTTTCACATTGAGAAGGAAGAGTCTTACAGGTAGTAAATCTCTTAAAAATTGGAAGGCAGAGTGCATTTGTGGATATCCCTCTGATTGAATTCAATGCCACTTGAGCATCCGCACCATACCCATGTCACACTGTTTGACACTTTACGGAGCTGGTGCGTACACCAATCTTCATGCTAGTGATGTAGACTGGAGTCATCACAATGAATAGCAAAAGTTTTAACTTTAAATAAATTCACTGATGATTCTAAAAATAATCTTCACTGTGATTTGGAAGGCAAACTGCAAGCAGTCCTCAGACTTTCCGATATAAGATCATGAAGTAACTTTTTGGGGTACATGAACAATTGTAAAGGGAACCCTTCTAGGACACTGCCCAAGCTGCTCAGGTCCAAGTAAATCAGATGATAGGCCGAGCAATCGCAAAAAGGAAGTCTGATTTGATGCGATTCTATATCTAGCATGCAGGATTCAATTTCGCCTGCGAATTAACATTATTCTTTGATAAATTAAATGCTTGAAATGTCCAGACTTCAAGGGATCTAAAGTGTCTCGGCTGGGACTATTACTAGGAAACGATATACAGAATTATTTTAGACACATTTGAGATATTGCTTGGGAAAAAGACGCAATTGTAATTTTTTTTTTACATAATACTGGCATAATCCCTAGTTAGGTTGTTATGCGAGGGGGAAATAGAGTCTAAGCAGGCCACTCAAAAAAAAAAGAAACAGTTGCACTGAGCGTTTTCAACATTGGTAGATGTTTCTACGATGAGGAACCCAGTGATATAATGTACAAGTTACTTACCATTGGTAACGATGTATCTGGTAGAGACGATTCTAGCCGCAGATTCCGTAACGTAGAATATTTCCCCCGGCGTGAGACTGGACCCGGAAAACTTTCTTGCCCAGCATTCCTGCGCACGGGGGGGGGGGGGGGGGGGGGGGGGGGAGGGAGGCAGTAAAGCACCAGAAAGCTAGAGCAGCAAAGCCATAGCAAGAAAGCGCAAAGCACCACTCAGTGGAACCAACCTGTCAGCCAAGGCTAGAGCCATCCTGAAGGCACAAGCATGTGAAAGTGCCTCGACAGAAAGCGAGAAAAAGAGGAAGACAGACCGGAACTACAACCACAAGGGAAGGGTCACACCCCCGGGACAGAGTAGCAAAAGTAACTCAACCCCGATCACCCTGCCAAAGAAGGGCATACCTCCTGAAAGGAGACAGGGTCAAAGACAGGAAACCCATCCGCGGACCACCGTGCCATCTGAAGGGAACAGGAGGCCAAGGACAGTTAAAGAACCCCCCACGACGAAGACCATGTGGGGATCAGAAACCCCAACAATAGAGGGAAAGAGCAAGGTAGGCCCCCACGCTGAACAGAAACCAGCAGGAGGGAAGCCTGACCGGAAGGAAAATGAAGAGGATACCCACAGAAGAGAAAGAACCCAGAGGGAGGCAACTGTAGAAACCCAAGCAGAAGGTCTTCGCAGAAACGGGGAGAAAGGGTGTGTTGTGAAGGAATCTGCGGCTAGAATCATCTCTATCAGATACATCGTTACCAAAGGTAAGTAACTTGTACATCTGATAGAGACTACTAGCCGGAGATTCCTTAACGGAGAATAGATACCCTAGCCATACCCAAAGGGAGGGAGGGTCTTCGAAAGGACCCACCAGCATGGACTCAACACAGGGCCGAGGGGATGAGTCAACCGGACAGAGAATGTAAATGTATGTGTCTTGTAAAGCGCACTGCTGCCCTGAGGCGTCGTGGCGCTATAGACTGCTGGGGAACCCGTCCTGGCTATCCCTGTGAGATGATCAATACTGGGTATCTCCAAGGTGAAACCAGGCATCCCCGGCGAATGTGGGGGGCCGTTGTAGAGATGAGGCAAGCTAATGCCCAGAGTTGCCGAGTGTGATCCCTGGTTAGAGTAGGCACCAAGGCGAGAATTATCAAGTCCGCTGACCCTGGTCCACGACCTTGCCGCGTCGGGAATTGAACCCTGGTCCTGAGCCGTTCTCTGCTTCCGGGTCTGCCGCCTCTAACCAGTGAGCCACACCACTCCACAGAGCCCTTTCCCCTCAGGCAAAAAAGAACCCCCTCATCCAGAAGACCACCAGTCTCAGAGGGGATGCGGGAGACGAGCAAGGGGGGGCCGCTCTCCACAGCAGGAGAAAACAAGGACAAGGCGAAGGGAGGCCAGAGCACCCACCGCCCAGTCAAAGTATCAAAGATCTCCACCAGAAGTCCCCGAGGCATAGGCAACGCAGAGGAGCACCAAGAAAGAAGAGCTACCCAGAGACTCTAAGGAGAAGAGGTAGAACCAAGTCAAGCTCCTCCTCACCGGGAACACACCCAGTGAAGAGGGCATCCAAGTCGGAAGGCCACAGATAAGACCAAACGGCACTGCAGCAAAAAGGCAGACGGGAGAAGAAGGGACCAAGGCGCAATGGTGCAGAACAACAGGTCCGCACTGGCATGCATAGCCAGCAGCCAGCATCATGGAACGGTGCACACCCGGGACAAACCAGGCGCCAGCCTAATTTAGAGGCCAGGAGGGCCAAGAAGGGCCCCAATACACCCCACGGGAGGAGCAGTCACACACAGGTCCACGAGAGAAGTGGGGCCAGGCAGAGTTACACGCAAAAACGCAGACAGCAGGCCAGTCCAGGCTAGGCTAGCGACACAGCGATCCAGAAGAAGGACAAACCGTGGCACAAATACAAGCCACTCCAAAACCATTAGTAAGAGGGTCACACCTGCGACATAAAGTGACGCCAGAGAGAGCAGAGGCCTGAAGGACGACCACCCCTTCCAGCACATGAAGAGCTATACAATAGCTACCAATACCTCACATATGGCATGTTACATCCCAAGACGTAAGAGGAACCCTCTTAGGAAAAAATATCCGCAACGGAGGACAAACAAAAAGACCTGCGGAGGAGCCGCAGACGGCTTGCCAATCAGCCAACAAGAATTCACAGGAGCCCTAATCGCAGGCCAACACGGCTTACCAATCAGCCAAAACCACAATCAAAATGGAGATGAACCAGCAGCCAACAGCCCCAAAGTCCTAACAAAAGGACCGGAAGGCAGAACAATCACACAGAACCGGAGTTACCTGCCAAAAGGCCCCAGAAAACAATGGAAGAGTACCTCCGAAAAAACAGAATGACTCACCGGTCACTGAGGGGGAGGAGGGGGAGGAGGACAAAGCCCCGCCAGAAACCTCTGAATGGCAGAGTCCGCAGGGGCGTGTAACAAAAGAGTGCCATCAAAAGGAAGGTCCAGCAGACGTTCCTGAAAATTCTCCTGGAAAACACTATCCCATAGCTAGGCATGCCGGCGAAGGGCCATCGAAGAAGCCATGGTACGACCAAGCACCTCCGAAATGTCTAGAGCAGAGCGAAGAATGACCAATGCCAGCTCCCGGCCATCCAATACATGGTGCCGAAGATCAACATAGGCACCCTCCCGGGAACATCAGACAGAAGGGACTCAGCCGAATCCCACAAGCAAGAAGTGGCCCTAGCCAAGACACACAGTGTTAAGGGCCCGCAAGGCCGCGCTGGTGGAGGCAAAGATATTGCGCCCCCAGGAATCTAACCAGCAGGCCTCCCATGACGGGGGAGCCAACACTGATGAAAGAGAAGGAAAGGCAGTCTGCAAAAGAGGGCCCCTGGTAGAGGGGTGGAGGGAAAGACAGACGGGATCATGCGGCTCAAGACAGGGCGGTGCAGAAGTTGTTGGGGCACCGGGTCCCCCGTGGCGGGCTGTCCCCAAGTCCCCAAAAGGGAAGCGTGGAACGACGCCTCGAAGAGAAGAAGCAGCTCCTGACCCCCAGAACCCTGATGGAGGACCTCCAAAAGATGATCCGTGGGGAAATGGGCAGCTGGATCGCCCATGCACAAGATCCCCGTAGCCGTACCAACAGCTTGAGTGAAGGCAGCGCCTGCCTCCGTAGGTCCCCGCAGTGGGGAAAGCAGCTCCTCTGTGGGCGACAGCTGCAAGCTAAGGCGGCCGTCCCCCAGTCCAACCGGAGGAAGGAAAGGCCAAGCCCGAAAAAGGTGAGGGGGGACCGATGAATGGGGGACTTGAGGCGTCTCTGGCGAAGACTGCGGCGAAGGCGAAGAGCCATCCTTAGAAGACGCCGGGGAAAAAGCCACAACAAGGCGACCCGTCTCCAGAGAAGATAAGACCATCAACCGCCGATCCTCTGGAGAAGAGGGGGCATCCAAAGATGAATCCACGACCAGATGCCGACCTGGCAGCGTAGAGTCCGCGACCGTTCCACATCGACCAGCATCGAAGAAGACGCCGGGACGACCTCCGCCACAAAGCGCGGCACAGGAGACAAGGCTGGGTCGGAACCAGGGCGGATAAGGAACGGGGCTGAAAAGGCGCTGACTCTACTTCCAACGAGGCAGCCGCCTGCGTGGAGGGACGAGAGGGGCCCAGGGACACGCCCGACCCCTAGCCAGCCCCTCCGGCACCACTAGGGCCAGCAGATGCCGGCGCCTGAGCGGGGTCACCTTTGCCTCGGAGGACCAAGGAGGACTCGGGACACGCCCGAGCCCCAGCAAGATCCTGCGACGCCACAGGGACCCCCGCGAGGGTTTGCGATGAGGCAGAGGCGCTGTGGTCCGAAAAAGGGAGCCCCGAAGGGTCGCACCCCAACGGCACCACATCCTCCGAACCTGGAGCCGAACCTGTCGGCGCCGGGGCCTGAGCCACCAAAGCAGAAGTCCCGGCACGCGGCAAGGGATCTGCAGACGTCCCAGGAGAAGGAGCCAACGAGGCCAGCAAGGCCGCTGCCTAGCCCTCCATCTGGGTTCTAGTTGCCCCCACTCCGGGTAACGGCGGATAGGGTGGCAACACGTGGGGCTGCACCACCAGCGGAGAGTCCACGCCCCCTACAGGCCGGGGACCGGCCTTTGGGGACAAACTGCGACACTTACCAACAGGTGAGCGTCGCTCTATCGACCTGGGAGAAGGATGATGTCGTAGACACAGGCAGCGGTTCTTGAAGCCCTCCGGAGGACGGACGCGTGTCATGTCCGACCTGGACATGACACGCCTCACAGTCTGTGGAGTCGTAGTGCTCCCCCAAACACTATATGCAGATGGAGTGAGGGTCCGTCGCCGACACTTGGCGCGCGCAAGATGAGCACGCTTTGAAGCCCGAAGGCATTCGCACACTGTTCACAAGAAAAAATGCACAAGGCAAAAAAGGGAGGCCTGAAACAGGCCAGGATACACAATTCGGGTCCGCGTTGCACGCGGAAAAGAAGAAAACTGACGTCAGCGCGCCGGGGGGCTTATGTGACCCCACCGACGTCACAGCCACGGAAGACGTCGGGCAGAGTTGTGTTGCGCCGCCCATATCTCGCTCCCCCCCTCCGCCCCTCCCCCTCCCAGCGCGCACGGTTGCTGGGCAAGAAAGTTTTCCGGGTCCATCTACCGCCGGGGGGATATTCCAAGTTAAGAAATCTGCGCTAGTAGTCTCTATCAGATCATACAGTTAACTGAAAGTGGTATTGAGCAGGTGTCTTGATACAATGCAAGTGTTCAAAATGTGCTTTAAAAATGTGCATCTTTACACACTCCATTGGGTAAGATGGCTTTACCATAAGTAATGTTTGTCACATATTATTCTTAGAAGTACTCGTGAGAGAACTTCTGTAGCGCAATCAAATGGATTTTTTGAGTTTATAGAAATAGAAATTTAAACGAAGTTAGAAAAAGAGGGCCAACTGACCAATTCCATATGGAAATCACTGAACCAAATTCATAGATCACCTAAATGCAACAATTAGATACAAATGATCAAATGTGATGTCAGTGTCGCAGAAGGGATGGAGTATGCCAACAGGAAAATGATATCCCTCGTGAAGGTGCTACACACATTTGGTACAGTATACCTAAAATAATATGCTTCTTTCTTTAAAACAATGCACAACTAATATGTACCTCCCTCTGGAAAGAACACGCGATGAAGCATAAAAGTTTAATGACGATTGCCTCTATCAATTCTCACTATTAAATGAGATTTACAATAGAAATTTTTATAAAATGTGCAAAATAGATGGAAAAAAACATGAGGTATTGTACTGCATCGTAAAAGCATGCAAAAGTGTTCTGAAAATCTGAAAATGCGAGAGACGTAAATAAAGAGAGAAAAACAGTTATTTGCTTTTGCAATGTAAACACGTGTTTAAGAAATAAAAAATGCTAAACTCAGAAAATGTGCTACCGACAACCTAACGTGAAAAATGAAAAGAAATGCTTACATAATGAAACACTTGAAAACTATGTAAATGTTTAGTTTATGGATGCTCGACAGTACAAGATTAGCTGTTTTATTCTAGTATTACGTGAAAATATAAGTGAAAACAAAAGTAAGGCACAGTAATCTGTATGAAAAATAAAAATGTATGACATGTTCTTTTTAGTAGTATCTAATATGGACATGTAACTTATGGAGAAAAGAATAACGAGTGAATTTACTAAGAAAACTGAATTATTCATAGTAATGTGTGTTTTGTATTAATCATAACGTGATAATGATTTAACAATTTTCATGTAGGCCTCAAATGCCTCCTTTTCCTCCTTTCGAAAGTAGAATGTAGCTGAAGTAGTCATTTCACAGCTATGAGTACTTTTTTGTGTGTTTTTTTTAATGTTTATGAACAATAGGCCCTTTTCCGATTCAGTAATACTTTAGACAGAAATGTGTAAATACAATTGCAAACCCAGAGAGAGTATCTGGGAACGGACAGACAGTGAACAAATGGATTTTCTTACTTCTGAGGATTTGGCAAAAGGATTACTTAATTCTTCTGGATTTCTTAGTGAGGTATTGATCACACCATGCGCAGCCCACTGTGGACAACCAATGGAAATTGTAACGTACGATGGAACTGATACTTTGTGGGGGTAAACTGAGAACTTTTGGAAGTATAATTGCTCCCTTGGAGGAGGAGTTGGTGGTGGTTATCATTTTCAATTTCCTCGCCTGGCATGTTGTCGGACTTAACTCTGATTCTGGTTCCTATGCCAAACCCATTTGAATTGAACTTTCTGAACTAACTCAACCTGTACTTTGCCAGCTGGTAAAGTGTGCAGGTATGACTCTTCGGCTGGAGAGTTTATGGACTCATTCCTGTGATTCATTACACTTCAACTCTGCATATTTGGTTTGTATAACCTAAATTCCGAACTTGACTTATCCATATGTCCCTCTCTCTTTCTTATCTTCTAGGTGATTAGAATAGGTCTAATTCCTGAATCTGTATGGCATTGTGTGACTAATTGTTCTAAATGATTTTCTAAAAATAAAGCTTAAATGTGATATGTGTTTCTTGACCATTCAAATTGAGAATTAGATAAACTATTACATAAGTAGTTTTTCGTATTTTTGTCATTCTTGGTGTGGAAACTTCTAGTCGTAAGTTTTATCAATTAACGCCTATTGAAACGTTGTTTATTGCTAGCACAAATTTGGCATCTTCTTATTCCAGGTCCTCATAAGGATTTGCTGCATGTTCTCTTTATATCCAAGTCCCTGTTAGCTCACATAAAAGATTCATTGGAGGAACTATGGCTGCTAAGTGTAAGAGAGGAAACAGACAGAAAATGTATGAAAGGATGTGAGTATATGAAACTAGTTTTACATTGCTTCCGCTTGATCACAAGTGATACCACAGGGGCACATGCACATTATGCCACTTTAAGTTCCTCAAACAAATTGCAGGAATTTGCGATGGTCGGCAGGAAAGGCTTTCATAGCGATGAAGGATTAGTTCCGGTTTGAATGAAGTTATCGAAGCTCATGGAGGCCGGATGGGTCACCTCTGCTGCACAGAGCAGTGGCTCTAGCGCACAAAACACAGGCACAGCCTTGTTACAACTAAGATCATCATCGGCAAAGCCAACCGATGAGGGGATTATGAGAAGGGGCTCTGTGTTGCACATACTAAAGTGTATCACAAACGGTAGCAGCTGAAAAAGTAGGAGCTGGCAAACAGCAGTGCACACTTCTTTACCCACTAACCAGGTACTGTATGGGTCATGGGCACCTTCTTGCACTCATACAGTTGGCACAGTTATGAGCACCAACAATAAAAGCTTGCATGCTCACAAAAGAAAACTATCTCAGGTAGCAGCAGTGTAAGCTTTCTTATGCAGAGACAAGCAGACTTATGCACCCATCCAAATGTCCCTCACACACACAATCAGTATATTACGAACAGCAACAAGAAGAAATCATCTGGATCACCCCCCTACTACATACGTTCAGAACAGACACACACAACTCCAACCAACAGCTTCATACACACTGCAGCACTGTAAGCGACATTCTTCCCCAGTCAATCAGCTGCAGTACAATCTTGCATCAAGAACAACACATGGGCAAGAAAAGATTTTGCATCTCTACTTACGTAATACATTGTCAACCTTTCACTTGCCTGTTCCATGGCTAAAGTCCCTGGATCCCAAAGGTAGCGTGCTGCTGGAGGCCTGAATGTGCTTCCTGCTGCAGCAAGCTCTGATGGGCCAACAGGGCAGAAGAGACTAAAGTGCACCTAGGCACCATTGGCAAGAATGCTGAGCCAGCAGGGTACCCAATGCACGATGCCCAGCCTGATCATGACGGTCTTCCGAAGCTGCTGTGAACGGTAGAGGACATGAGGAATACAGAAGCATCCTGAGTGGTTTTTATTTTGCTACCAGTTGTGGCTCAAGATTGTTCACTAATATTAGTCATAGATAAAGTAACAACTTCAGTTCCTTCTCCCTCCAGCTGTCAGTCAATTTTCTTCAATGTTTTTTAACCAATAAAGCATAGGCAATCCTTTTGCTTTTGAGGGCATGTTTAATAACAAACGCCATTTTTAGGTCTTGGCCTGCAAAAGACTGCTCACATGCGCAGTCGAGCTGGCGAGATTTAATGATGTAGGGTATTTTTCACTAGGGCGGTTAAGCCCCCCCCCCTCTTTTCCATTGGTTGGCGTCGCCGTTCATGCTAAACGGTGGCCAGCCATTGGAGAAGAGGTCCTAGTGACATTCTTCTTTCTCTGTAAGCCCCATCCTTTTCGGACTGGCTTACTTGACTTCCTGCTGGCGTAAAAGCTTTCTTATCTTCTTTATGGGTCCAACAGATGGCCCCATAAAGAAGATAAGAAAGCTTTTACGCCCTTTTTTTTCTTCCTTTGGGTGAGGGCTTGTTTTCTGTTTGGCTAAGAAACCGTTCGAGTCAATCTACCTATTCCTACCCAGCATTTTAGGTTTGATTTGCCTGGTTACTTTTCTTTTTTTCCCCTTTTCACTAGCCCTTCCTCTTGATAAGCAGTCATGTAAATATCGTGGAACAGGTATTGGCGACTCTTGTTTTTAATGATTAGTCAAGTGTTCCACTTACGATACTTGTATTCAGGAGGCAGCTCTCTAAATAGCACTCCTCGGCTCAGTGTCAGTAGTGAGTTTTTGTTTGCAGCCGATCGAGATCTCACGATATTTTGAAGTCGTCATCCCGCTCCCAGCGTGCTCAGCTTTCTCTTCCTGTCTCTTTACGATTAATCGATCACATGTGACGGCAAAGCAATGGAAATTATGTTTTCCGAAATAAAGCGTGCAACATGTAGTCTGATAGCAATGCATGATTCGCAACGTAGTCTGAAAGCAATGCACGATTCGCAATGTATTTTAAGAAATACGTTGTTCTCTTGTTGGTGAAAAATGAGGGTTATAGGAACTGCAGCCAAAAGTGACGAGTCAAGGAACCTTTGGAAGTGCTACCGGGATCGCATATTTAAAAATTTATTGTGATTTTTAGGGAACGCCGGTGCTGTAAGATTAACTTGTCTGCCAAGATCTAATTTACTTGTCTGTTGATTATGGGAGAGGAGCGGAATGTTGGCAAGTGTTTTGGAACCGTTTAGGACCATGAGCTGTAGGACCGGACCGTGCGTAGTAGGACCCGCCACGCACCTAAACAAAGATGTAATGACTAGTGCGGAGAGGAGGCCACCTTTAGGCACTTGACACTCGGCACCCGCGCATCACTTTTAAAATGTTATTAAGTAAAGCGCGGGTGCCGCAATTATACTAAAATGAAAGAAATAAATATTTTGTCTATTTCTTTCATTTTGGTATAATCGCGGCACCCGCGCTTTACTTGTAACATTATAAAAGTAAAGCGCGGGTGCCGCAATTATACCAAAATTAAAGAAATAGACAAAACATTTATTTCTTTCATTTTGGTATAATCGTGGCACCCACGCATTACTTTTAAAGTGTTATTAAGTAAAGCGCGGGTGCCGCGTGGAACTGCATGGAACTATCTGGAAGGTTGCGGTGGAACAACACTGTGTGCACCACCTTGACGAGGGAAGAAGAACGGGAGGTCACGAATACAAGGTAAAAACCCAAGAGTGAGGCCTGTAATTAATCTCAGCTACCCCCAGAACGCGGGGAGAGGCCCTAGTCGTGACCGGTGGCTGGTGCACACACCGCAGCGAGTCGGTCCCGCACGGCCATTTGGGCGGCGGATACCAATCTCGGGAGGTAAACAGGAGCACAGTGACAGGACCTCCAACACACAACAGGTATCGAAGAGTCCTGGAGGCAGGGTGAGTGTGCGGCAGACACCGGAATGCGCCCCTCACAACGTCCTTATGCATCCCTCCCTCTAACAGCCTCTCGCCCCCTCTTTCTTCCCCCTTCTCTCTGTCATCCAGTCTCTTTATTGTTCCTGTCTGTATACCTTCTGCGTCTTACGCTACCGGTCTCGATCTTTCTCTCCGTTGTGGTCACTGCCACACCGGTGTCTCCCCTCCTCCCTAGCTCTGTTTCTCATCTGTTTTGTCGTTTTATTTCCTTCCCCGCCCGCTCCTCGACGCTTTGCCCTCCTGCACTCTTCTTCCGTTGCCGCTTCACTCTCTACCTGACGAACCTTTCTCTCCCTTTCCTCCAGCAAAAAGCTTCTTCCCAGTCATGTCTCTCCCTTTCATTCTTCCCTCGCCCTCTCCCTCTCAACCCTCTTAACTCGCTCTCTCTTTCTTGCCTTGCTCTTTGCTCTCCTCTCTCCCGTGAGAGGGCAGGTGCAGGGGTGAGAGTCAGGGGCAGTCCTTTTTTTTTTATAAGAACATAAGTTACTTACCTGTAAACTGTGGTTCTCCAGTATTGGTGTCTTTCATAGATTCACATGCTTGAATATTCCCCGTCGTCGAAGTGGGAGTCCCACGGTACATAAAATAGCAGTAATATATGCATATATAAGTAAAAGTATTATAATTATATAAATACATATACATATATAAAATACAGTAAAATATCCAGAAAACTCAAAAGTACCATAGAACAGAATAGGCCCATAGAAAGCCTAAGGGAGAAACTCAACTTGGTAACATATCAGTGTCATTATCATTATATTTTGGTCCAAATTCCAGCCAATCAGGCTGTAGCTCCCTCTAGAACCTTTTCCTCAGAAGCCCAAGACCTCAGATTTTCTACTGCTCGTCGTGTGAAGGGAGTCTCTACGAGCTCAGCTCAGTTTTTCAACTTATTTAGCTGTTTTTTTCAACTCTGTCTTCTTCAAGGAAATCTTTGTTCAGATCTTGTCCATCCTGTAGAAAACTGCGTCTCTTTCATTAAGATCCACACAGTAAATGTATTTACTGTCTATACCCTGACCATGAAGTGAAGACCTGTAAGTACTGTCGTACTTTTCCACCTAAAACTTTAAGGGACAGAGAGGCCCGTCTCCTTCTGTGGCTTCAGAAGTTGAAGATAACGGACGCTGTGGTCTCAGAGGATGAGAGTGTCTCTTCTTTTCAATCTAAGACCTCTCAGAAACGTGGGTCGGAGACTGAATTACCTTCTCCTTTTCTGAAGAAAAAGAGACTTGTTGATGTTTCTAAGGTGGTCTCCCCGCAGGATTTACCTCCACATGCGCCTACGAGACCTGGTTCTCTGGCGTCATTGTCCAAAGCCATGCCTTCATCCTCTAAACTGGGCATTGGCTCGTCGACGGGCTCGTCGACGCGTCCGTCGACGACAGACGATGACGAAATCCGTGAATGCTGTCTCCACGTCGAAATCCACCGAAACCCGCCCTCCCATGTCTGTCTCTCATACTCCCCCGCCCTCCTCGCTCCCACTGCCCGCCTGGCTCGAGTACTGCTTTCTCCGCCTGTGTTTTCATAACTGCTGTCCACCCAGAGCTGCATGTCTTCTGCTATGTCTTTCCACCATTCCTGCCTGTCCACCAAGACCACCTGTTCTCAGTCTTGGCTGTTTAGCGCCCCCGCTGGTTCTCTAGTTCTGATTACACATCAGTACAGCCCTTCATGCCCCAGGTCTGTGGTTTCCCGCGCTCTGCCTATTTCCGTTATACAGCCTGTCCCTCTCCATCGCCTGCCCACCTGCCCACCTAGGCCTTGCCTGAATTCATGACCCCCAGCTCTGCCTGTACCTCAGCACCACATGCCCCACTGACCTACTTCCCCCAACCTTTGCCTGTCCCCTCTCCCGCGCGATGGATCTGCCTGACCTCACCTGGCTCCTCACCGGTGTGTGGGCATATTAAGGGCAGCCCAAACAGCAGAGTGTTCACGTGCCAACATATGCACACCTGTTTTTACATTTTGCTGTATTCAGGGAGTTGTAGTCTTTGGTCGTGTCAGTTTAGACAATCACACTAAAAGGCCCAGTTGCACTAGGTTGTAAAGAAAGCAAGCAGGAATGGAAGCTTGTGTGGTAAAAACAGCCTTCCTGTTCATGTGCTTTTTTGGGCTGTACTTTCTAGATACAATACTATTGGTACAACCTTAAGGTATAATACAGTAATAGTAATCATGTAATTACTTGTTCCTAATTATTAACATGTATTAATAATTCAGTGTTTATTCACTTTTTAAATGATAATGCTTATTTTATAATTATATTTCATTTTAACGATAAAAGAAACCGTTATATACTTTGAATGTTGAAATAATTTAACTAGTGTATATGTGGCTCTGTGTGTATGTGTGGCCCGTGTGCGCGGCTGTGTGTGTGTGTGTGTGCGGCTGTGTGTGTGTGTGTGTGTGTGTATGGGGGGGCTCCGTGTGTGTGTGTGGCTGTGTGTGCAAATGCAATAGGTCTTGCATTTGCAAGAGATTAAGCTATTGGCATTCTAAATGACAATGCCATTTATTTATCTGTTTTCAAAATCAACACATAAATAAAAAGGTTGTCATTAACAATGCCAATAGCTCTAACTTTTGCAAAGGCGAGATTGTTGCATTGTAAATGCTTGTTGTTTACGATAGTGTGTTTAGGGAGAATGATGGGCATATGAATGCATTGCACCGTGAAAAACATTCCATGGTACAACAAAGCCAGTGCAACACTTAGTTTCTTCTTAAATATTAATTTAGATAAAAAAGGATCATTACACCATGCTTACAGCAAGTAAGAACGATGTACAGCAAAGAAAGCACTCACAGTAGACATTGAAAGTGAAGATTCTCGCACCTGCCTGCCCGAGGCCCCACTTTAGAAATGGTAATGTAATAGTTTACCCATAGTAGCACTGAAGCACTCCTTGTCATTGTAAGGATCCAGTAAGGAGATAAATGACTTGCTAGCTACCACCTGTCGAGTAGTCTATTTTGTGAAAGATAAACTTAAACAGTTTCTACCCAGTCTTTACCACGGCGCTGAGACATGGAATGTTCCTCACCAGGCGGGATAAAGCAAGCCTGGCGAGGAAGATGCAAAGTGTGCAGGACAGTTTGGCGGGCCAAGCTGTCCTGCAAACCACTCCTCTCCCTGCTCTGGCCAGCCCTGCCCCAACCCAGAGAACCACTCACTTCAATAGGAAAAATACAATGATAATAACAATACGTTATTCTCATTTTATTTTTCCTATTGAAGTCAGTGGGTGATGTTCCTCTGCCTTAGCAGAGAAGCCGCCACTGAGATGGCGGCAATCCTGTGAGGTCTGCTTTACCATGGAACGTCTTCACACCTACCAGCCATCGGACGCTACATTTTCTGGACCTGCTGAGATTCAAATCTTCTTAGGAACATGTCTTGCACCTTGCACAATTTTATTTTTGCATTTCTGGTGCCCTCACTATCTTGCCACAGCTTAGTGCCTCTCACATTTGGTTGGACTCATACTATCCCCTCATTTCATATCTGGAACCTATTTTCACCCATTGAGCCACCATTGTAGATGTACACATCTTTTATAGTATGTGGTGGAGCTACAAATTACACGTTGGAGGTTTCTAAATGGGGTTTATATTTGCTGCCTATCAAACATTCTAAATTACAAGCAACTGTGCTACATTTAACAGGAGGGGTATTTGCTAGTTTTTAAGCTCTGTTCAAACATCCAAGTTGTCGTGCCTACTTCTGACACAGTATATTTAGATGTGGTGCCGGGGTTTCAATGCCAAAACATATGTGGTCTCTGATTGGATAGTGAATCACACAAATTATCGGTCAATGCTCTGCGATCTATTCATTTGTTGCGTATTGTTGTGCTTACTTTGGGAACACTTCTATGGTGTGTCCTTTTGATTGTTTATGGGCATAACTAATTCTTGGCAGAGGTCTCACAAATTACTACATGAAAATGACTACCTGGATGTCACTGCTAAATCAATTTCAACTGGTACAAAATCTAAAAGGGTTCCAAGAATGACCCTCCCTCACGGCATTTTGGATACTATTCTTGATCAACTGAGGGGCTTGCAACTTTTTATGAGTGGCACTAATGATAGATTACTTCAGACTGAAGACAGATGGATTACTATGGATGGTAGGGTGGTCGAAATGCAGCACCATATCAGATATCTTCAAGATAGGGTTGTGAAGATTCCCCTGCTTGGAGAACTATGCAGCAACATATCAGATCTCTAAAAGCTGTGGCTGTGAAGATTCCCCTGCTTGAAGAACTATTCAAATTGAAGCTTGACACACATGACATGACAGGAATCGTTGTAATAATCTTCTGTTATATGGGTTACCGGAGGCTCCTGAAGGTCCTAATCTTATTGATTTTCTGAAGAAGTTTCTTCCAGACCTGCAGGGTATCCCAACTGCTCCTCCTCTTAATTTGCAACAAACTCACCGTCTTGGTTGACTTAATCCTCTCTCATCCAAATCTTGCGGAAACAATGCTTTTTTAGCGTGTCCGGATTACCTCCTCCCCCCCCTCCAGCACCCCCCCTCCACAGTGTCTAGAAGCCAGGTAAAGCCAAGCGACGGTTCATATGGTCATATTTTCATATCCCAGGGCCTTTCCACTGCCGGACATAACGCTTTTCTCGCCCGTGTCCCCAATGAGAGAACTCAATATCAGTTATGATTTACTACGTCCCTGCTAATTGCAAGATCACCTACAAAGGCACTACCAAATGTTTTGATAACCCTGATAAACAAACTGTTCACCAAGAAGATTTCTCCTCAGGCAATGGACACTGCTGTTCGGAAAGGTTAAATATATTATGTTGTTATGTGTTTACCTATGATGGGTTTTCTCTTTTTCTCAAGTCTATTTCTTTTTGCTCCGCTGTCGATCTTGTTAGAACGTTGACACATCTCATATTCATATCTCCTTACTGCACATATTTCCTTGATCTACTTTCTCCTCTGTCTCCTTATGTATTCCCTTATTTTTCCTTCTTCCCTTTTCCGTTCTGTTCTTGGTGAGTGATCGTATAGAGCTTTACCTCCTTTCTATTCTTTGTCTTTATCCTGTGTAGCTTCCTAATGTTATTTTGCCTCATCCTCCTTTTTTTGCAGCTTATCATCCCTATTCCTGTACGTCTCTTCCTATATCTTTCCACACACTCAAGTTCCACGCACCCAAGATAAACCTCTGATCAGCCGACCACTCTCTAGCCACCATCCCACTCATTGACAACACCAAAACAGTCAAGACCTGGAAGGAACTCCAGCTCCGGCAAAGCCCTACACTGCTCCAGTTCAGATAGGACCTCAAGTCCTGGCTCTTCGGATGACTGCAGCACTCAACTGAGCCACCTCCTCCCCATCCTAGCGCTTTGAAACCCTCGCGGTGAGTAGCTGCACTTTACAAACCCCTGATTGATTAATTGATGTCCCCATAATGTTTAACATTGCCTTGTGGAATGTTTGTGGCCTTGGACATCTGGCAAAATGTACTTTCTCGCTCATCCAAATTGAATTCAACAATTGCTTTTATACAAGAAAAACATTGTAATACCGCTGATTCTGCCAAGTTAAAGAAACAATGGGTTGACTAGATTTTCTTTTTCTCCAGCAGCCGACTATAAAGGTGGTGTTCCCATCCTTTGTCATAAAACTTTGAAATTGCAAGTTGTCTCCCCTGAATGTTAAACTGACAGTAGATCGGTGTTGGTTAATGAAGTCATTGATAATACACACCTTACCGTATTTAATAATTATGATCCTGTCAAATCAACCCTTTACTTCTGGCGTTCAATAAAGGTCAAACTTGCCAATCTTTCTAATTGTAATATTATCTTGGCAGGTGAATTCAACCAGTTGATAGATCCCTTTTTATGGATACATCTCAATATAAGTTCAAATCTGATAAATTGCACAAAGCATTCCAATCAGCAATTTCCTCTAGACCGTGCTTTCATGTTTGGAAGACATGTAAACCCAATCGGTTGGTATATTCTTTTTTTCTAGTGTTCATAATACAGGGTCCAGAATGGACTATTTTAGTTGCTAAATCATTACTCCCACTCTTCTGAAAGTGGCTCTATTTTTATATCTGATCATGCCACGATTTCGGCTTCACTAGATATGTCCAATATTGCTTCTAAAATGGGTGCTTGGAGGTTCAATAATTAGATGTTATCTGACAAACGTTTTATTACTGAAGTTACCAACTTCACACAAGAATTCTTCCAACTCAATAAATCTGAAGTTACTTAAGTTGCAAACAAATTGGTATGAGTTTAAAGCTTCACTTTAAGCCTTCACAACTGCCTACTCTGCCAGGAAAAAAAAGTTTGAATGCTCAATATGTCCTCCTTTTAAACCAAAATAAGACACTCGAACATACTTAATTGGAAATACAAGCCTTGGTTCAGCCAAGTATAGCATTTATCTCTCACCTAATGCTAGTGGCTGTCCGTGTGTATCCTTTGCCTCCACTCAGATTCTTCCATTGAACTGCATGAGGAAGTATTTTACAACTATAGGTTATTCTGTCCTCTTCTGCTGGCTTCCTCTCGTGTCTCTACCTCTCTCTCAAATGTGCTAAGGCTGGATTCAGGCACACTACACCCAGACCTGTTTGTTTTGTAATGCTTATTCCTGTTTTTTATACAGCTAAGGGGTCAACCCAACTCCAGAATGCTGACTCACTCTCAGTTATTACTAAGAAGAAGGGGATCAAGCTGAAATAATGAGAACAGAGACACATTACCAAAGTGTCTTTGGGTAATAAACTGTGGCATCAGTAAAAGAATATTAAAGTACAGGATTTCCCTTATTCCACCACAACTGGTGACTCACATCACGGTCATGCAGTTCAGCGACTTGCAATTTTGATGCAAAGAAACACATTCAAAGAGGGTTTCCTTTTAAAGTCAAAGCACAATGCAACAGTCTGTAGATGGGCGTTTTCTACTAAATGACAACATCAACTAAACGCAGAAATTCTATTTGAAAATGAACACTTAACATTAAATATCCCCATATAAAGCTAGAAAGCAAGTAACATGTAGGTGTCGCGTTTCAAAAGGTTTCAGCGTGTATAGCAATATGCCTTAAAACACAGTCATGTCTCTGTCTGGCTAAAAGTTTGCCACTGTTACAAAGCAGGTAACCAACTCGTCCTGCTGTCTGTTGAACGCATATCTTCTCTCTTGAGGGGAAAACAAAATTGAAGCAACAAACAGCTGGATATGATCCGTATTTACAGCCACCAGCTCCACCATATTGTCCAAATAACCATCATGGCGTTTACACACAATCGAGAAGTAGGCTGCTTAAATTCAACTAAGGTGCGGACTAATCCTCGCAGGATGTGGGACTGTGTCTCATTCTGCACATGCGAGGAGATGAGTAAAATAGATCACGGCGCAAGACAATCCCAATACAAATTCAAGCACTTTTCAAAAACAGTGATAATAACACAATCCACACTAACGCCACACAACATGTCCAGCTTGACCGAGGAACACAAATAAAATGACTTCCAATGACTATGCATATTTAAGAGCCGAGTAAGAAGAAAACGATATTGACTTCAGGTAACAGCAGGCAGATTTCACAGCAGAATATAACTTGCAAGGTTGTCAACTGGGTCAACTGAAGCTTGTTTTTTCAAAAAAGCACACAGATATAAAAATGTTTAAATAATCTTTGCCCACCACAGATAACCCTGTGTAGTAGTCTCTCAGCCTTCAATTGTTTGTGTATTAATATTAATTCCCACTTTTACACTCTAAAAGAAAATAAATGTACCAAAAAACACCACCATCCTTATACTTCTGAAAAGCATATGGCCGGTGCTGCTCCACTGATATTTTGTCAATATTTGTTGTTGTTCAACAGGCTGTCCCACAATGATAATTAAATAAAACTATACCCAATACAATCCAGGGTTGACAAAGCGCTACTGTCCATGTGCATGCAATTGCATTACTAGGACTGCCGATCGTAACTACATGGGACCCAATGCAACAACCAAGTGAGGGGAAAAAAAGGGGTAAGAACCAGGGTGATTCAACTGCGACACGCACCGCAATACACCAAATTGATTTCACTAATCTGTCCTGGCTCTCCAGAATACTGCCTGTGATGCCTAGAAACAGCCTTAAACGCCTCTGTTCACACTAGAGAAACCTACCAGAATGCCGGTTGAGTGCGCTTCACATCTCCCTCAAGAAGGTCCTCGGTCTAGCATTCAAATCCACTCACCGAGTCATTCTCCACTCAACTGGTGAAGCCCATTTAATGCCACTCCCATAGCCTTCTCCGTACATAAGAAAACCACCACCATCTGCAATGTTCAAAGCTCTCAGGACCCCCATCAATATTAAGACAATTTCCCCTCGTAGTATCTAATTCACCCACACGTTGTGCTTAAGCTGGAACCAAACTGAGCTTTCAAGCATGCCCTCCTTGAAGGAAGCGTCTATCTCCTTATTTCAGCCCAGGGATGAATTATTGTGCCTGGAAAAGACAATGAACGGTCCCTGGATACGGACATCTAAGATCGGATGTAAGCGGTGAAATCATCTAGTAGCATCCTACTCTCAAGCCTTCCTCCCACACTCTGGCTTTCTGTAGCATCCACCACAAAGCTCCCAGGCACTGCTGATGGAAGATCCGAACAGCATTCCTGTTCCAGGCGGATGTGAAGAAAAAAAGTGGAACCCCAGACTTTCCAAAACGCAAGTAATAAAATCACGCACCTGAAACGGACTAGAGAAATCAAATGAAGATGAGAGGGAGCCCGGAATCAGCCAACAAGTGAAGTTCAAATACTAAATTGTTCAGGTCTCCTTGGTGTTTCATTTTTAATCTCTTCCCAACGGCAGAGCAGGAAACCAACCCAGCGAGATACTTACTGATGGTCAACAGGATACAACACAGATAAAATCAATGATTTACATCAGAATATGTAACACAAATTACAGAGTATATTCCAGTTAAAAAGACACACAAGCTTAAATAGTAATCCTTGAGTTGGAAAAGAAGACACCCAGTTAGAGGGACCATCCTCCCTGCAGGGGGACGAGCTTACCGAAATGTAACTGTTGGTATCCACATCATCTGTGATCGTCTGCCGCTCTCCCTTCTGGTTGATTCTCCTGAAGCGTCGGCGCGACAATCGCAGAGTAGTCTCTCTGTTCAGGGCGTTCTCTTCCCCGTCTTTGGTGTTTTCCACCTGAAAAACATGTTCAGGCTCCTGGTTAAACATCCAGTTCTTCCATATCAAAGATATCCTGTGAAATCTTAAAAGGTTCATGTGGAAAGCATGGGACTCGAGTTCCAAGCACGTCTATCTTCTCAAAGAGTCCCCACAGTGAGTTTCTGAAGCTCGTCGAGGCTGCCAGCCCTACGCTGACGTAATTACAATGAGCTAAAAGCCACAGCTTCCTTCCAGGAAACTCAAAAAACTTAAATGCATCCTCTAAGCAAAGTCATTTTAAACACTAAAATCTGCTTCCTACCGGTCAGGCACAAACACAAATGTTTACATTGAAATTTCACCAGTCAGTATTGTTTTGCAGACTGATGAAATCTACAGTGCTGTTTCTCAGAGTAAAATCATCTTTTAACAAACAATTCCATTAAAAAAGTTTTATATTCACTTTAATAATAAAAGTGAATAAAGGATTCACTTCCATCGGTTCAATGTCTAAAGACCAGGCACAAAAGTTACTCACACGCAATACAAAAGTAGCATTTTAATAAGAGTATAAAAGTAGTAGTTCACGTGCAAAACTGATCTTATCTGGGAATTTTCTCTATATTCATAAATAGATGTAATTATACTATCCAGTAAATATGATAAATGTTCCTATTATTCATTAGAAGCATATGCCTATAGGTATATGTAGGTGTCTAATATGCCCTAAATCGATACTTCACGAGAGAGTGACTGTAGGGACCCAACGTCCAGTGAGCAGTGCTAAAAATGATGACCAAAAGTTAATGGGCCTGGGCCTAAAATAAAAGGGGCACCAGCTCTTGAAAACATTAGCCTAGGCCCTGAATGCTTGGCAGAAGCTGCCTGGGAGGAAGTGGGGCTAGACTTAATGCCAGAAGACAGAGGGTTTAGAGGCACCCTGGACTGCACCTGGTGGGTGCTCCAGGCGGGCCCTATGACAAAGGGTGAGCAGGGGAGGAGACATCCGAAGTTGGGCTGAACGTTGGAGGTGGAACAGATTTGGGGTGATTGGAAGAGCATAAATCCTGGACAAATGACTAGCCCCCACTTGGGCCTTATGACATAGTAAGGACTTGGGGACAGGTTATAGCAGTGGCGCCCCCACTGATTAATAGAAGAGGGGAACACTTGAGAGTAATCAGGAACAACTTCGAGCCTAACCCCGCTGACAATTTGGCTCCAAATGAGAGGCCCGTCCCCAGAAAGGACAGCACAATAAAGGGCCATATTAAGAAGAAAAATAGAGGGCACCACCTTCATATGGCACTCTTTACATTGATGACTGGCCTTTGACACACCTGCCTGAGCTCCCCACTACAGAGGAGTGGCCCGGTGCGAGGGGACACCAGCTGATACCCTGAGTAGGAATATAAATTGGCCAGGAAGATCTTAAACATTTGCCACAGGCGGTCCAGGCCCAACTACAGGAATATGGACATTTCCTTACACGGCCGAACAGATGGTTGCTGAAATCCTGTGGCCGGTTGTACAGGGTGACAGAGGTGGGCCAATATATAAATCTCAGGGCATCAAAGTAACTTGACAAATACTAAGGCAACCATCTAAGAAATGCTTACTCGCTCTGCTAATCCTAAACTAGAACAAGGGGGAAGGCCCAGATGGCTAGTCCCCAGCCAGCAATCATACAGACCAGACCCCAGAGGAGAATGGATTTTAAGCCAGGAAGACAGACAATTGACCTGTTCCTTTATCGAGACTATGGAGACATTATTTTAAAGCCTGAGATCCGACCTCCAGATGCTAAAAGATGATCTGGGTTAATAACTTTAAGAAGTTTACCAAGACCTAAACAACATTAGCACAAGAGTTTCAATTATAGAAGATGGCAACATTTCACGAAACGAAGAAGTGGCAATGCTGCAACAAGAGGTATAAAGCCTTGAAAGAGCAACATCTAGACTTCTAGGCTCAGACAGAAGACCTTGAAAACTGCTCACGAATATAAAACATAAGAATGCAGCTTTCAGAATGTCCCCAAGAAGTCTTAAGCACATCAGATAGCTGAGCTGTCTGGTAGGCTTCGACTTAAAAGTTGGCCTATTGGCTTTGTCAAGGTGTCGGCATATCAACAAAAAAACAGACCTGTTGTCAAAAAATGACCAATAATTCTAATTGCAATGTTTATTAAAGTGATTAACAACAAACCGAGGAGTAAACGGTCTAAGGGAAGTTTAAAGACCAGGCCCAGTTTATCATCCCCTAATGACCAAACCGAAAAACACAATAAACCTGGGGGTCTGATAAAGAGTCCAAGGGTACTCAAGAACGCTAAGACTTAGAGCCACAATAGGTGCAAGGTAAGGAAACCTTAGAGTCTTAGAAATGTTACTGAGAAACCAACACATTTAACCTCCAGCAAGAGCAGGTGAAACCCAATGTCCAAAGATGGATTCCCATCAAAGTTTTGGTAGTGATCTAGTTGTTATCATCTGGTCATCCTAAGGTTGGGATAGGTCGTCTCTAGATCATCGAGACATGTCCAATTCCCACCTTAATGGACTGGGTAGCAGCCCACAGTTACTTGTAGACCATGCGTAAGAACACTAATTGGGAATGTGCAGTGCAAAAGTGAAGTGAAGATGTGACCGTGATTAAAAATAGAATAGAAGACAAGCAGCAAATACTTTAATACCTGTAGGTCTCTTTCTCAATTAAAAGCAAGAACAGCGCAAAAAAGCAGTTTTATCAAATAGCTACAAATGATTGACATGAAAAATATTTGATAAAAGTCAATCCGAAAGAAAGGAAAAATCATCAGCATGTCTGAGACTTATAGCATTCCTCAACCCACAAAATGGGTGGGCAGTGGTAAAAGACGGGTATGGTAATTTTAAGGTTATGGGGGGGTTGTGATAAGTGATAGTAAAAGTAATTGGAGGGTTTAGGGGTTGGTTGTGGTATAGGGTGGTAAGGGTAATTTTAGGGTTTAGGAACGGGTAGAGGTAAAAGGTGGCAAGAGTTATTTATTTTTTAAAAAGGGGGGGGGGGGGGACTTTGAGGAGGTTCCCCCTAAAACACAATATATATATATTCTCTGGAAAAGAAAAAAAAAGTTACAGAGACGCTTTATTTAGGAAATAACATTTTTAAAAATTAGAAATTCACTAAAAACCAAAGGTTACAGGGACATTATACTCCGGTTCAGATTTTACACACAAAAAAACAAAAGAAATTCAGCAGTTATAGTTAGTTATCTCAAGTAACTATAACTCGTGCCCCAAGGTAAGTATAACTCAAGCCCCAGCCATGCACAGTTTTCCAATCAATCATTTTACAGCAAATTTCGCAGTGATATTATCAATGATGTCATAGAAGGTGTCACGAGTGATGTAAAATGTGTGGTAACTATCAATGCATGACAAGCATATAAGTTATAGTTGCATTAGGGCATGAGTTATAGTTATTTGAACAAACTATAACTGCCGAATTTCTATGTTTTTGTGTGTTTAAAATTTTAACCTAACTATAATGTACCTGTAACCTTTGTTTTTTTGTGAATTTCTAAGGTTTTTATAAATTCTATTTCCTAATTATAAAGTCCCTGTAACCTTTCGTTTTATCAGTTAATTTCTATGGTTTATTAATGCTATTTCCTAACTAGAACGTCTGTCACCTTTGGTTTCTCCAGTGAAATTCTAGTTGTTTTTTTTGTAACTAAGAAATATTTAAATACCATACAGCCAACCCCACACCACGCACAGCCTTTGCCTATGCGCTGTAGGGGTTATCAACAAGGCCTGGTCTGCAGCCAGGCCCTAAGACCGACCCCCCCAAAGGCAGTCAACCTGGGAGAGAGGCACATAGTCCACCTGCCAAGGCCAATATCGGCCCGGAATCCCATCCCCCAGGGCCCACCACATTTTGTGTGGGAGGGGGGTAATGTGTCGCCTTACCTGGCCCGATCTTGGTCCCAGGATCCCCATCCACTGCGATCTGGCGCATTTTTTTTTAGGTGAGGGGGGGGGGGGGGGGGGGTACATGGCCCCAGTAACCAGACCGTTTTGGCCCCTTTTTTTTTTTTACACACACACACAGTCAATGAGAGTATGTCAAATTATGAAGTCTAGAACGAAAGTCTTCTAAGAGCACACTTCCACATAAGGATATGCCATTGGCTCGAATGGTTGGTGAATCAATATGCTAGGAGCAGGTGAAAATTCCAAGAGGCTATTAACCACAGGCTTGGCAGACCAATTAGATATTATTCAATGACTCCATTGGTAATAGTAATAGAGAAGGAGTCCTATGGCCTGTTTCGGTAGTCCCACTGGTCCTAATGTAGATTTTGCAGGTATCCAACTGGAAGTTTGATTCAGCAAGATGTCTTGTCCATAAAATAATTGAATATGTTCATCGTTTTCAGCAGGGCACAGGACCTCAACTTTAGTCACTGACTTCTGTATTTTGTTGACTTGAAGGCTACTCTGGGCGCCTCCGGGCTATTCAAGTTCTATGAGCAGAGGTCCAGTTTGGCACAAACTGGCTCCTTAAGAACATAGTACTCCAGTTTAATGATGTTAGAGATGGGTTTAAATCTCATCTCTTCTACAGGCAGGAAGGCCTTCCTCTAATTGAGACAGACGGATGGCTTCTTTCTTAGAAAAGTTGTAAAATTACATCCTCTTCTCTAAGGTGGGACTGGCTCAAATGTTGCTAAAGGGAGGGCTTCTTGACCTTCTACAAATGTTCTTGAAATTTGCTAGTAGCAGATCTGACTTCGATAGAGGTGGCTGGGAAAACTGTTGAGCACAGCTGTTTCACATCGCCAAGACAACCCATGCATTGGGGTAATCTGGGTCAACATGAAGTAGTGGAAGAACAGCCTTTCCCCAATCTGTATTAACTAATGTCCTGACATGGAGCTAAAGAGGATGGCAGAGTAGGTTTAGTATTTCCTGTGAAGCAAATCGTTGTGTAATCAGTCTGTGCATGAGTAAAAGAAGGCAACTGCTTGCTGCATGGGGGTGTTAGGGAGGGAAAAGAGGCCCTGTCCCAGAAAAACTGAAAATAGTTTAGGAGCTGTACCTGATAATACTTCTTTATTTGATTTAAAACAAATCATAAAAGGGTGGACTTACCACCATGCAAGAGATATTTACATCATAAAAACAACACAGAATAATAGTTTAGGAGCTGTACCTTAGATTGGAGTCTGGTGTTACCACTTGGATGAGATTCCTTAATTTTACCTGTGTGTGTGTGCCCGTTTTATATTCCTCTAGCCGGGAAACAGTACTGTGTCGCCTGCCATGTGTGGGTGTGTCACGCAATGATGCATAGCTGCCAAGGGTTCAGATTGCTATCATGGTTCCCTCTACAATCAGCGCGGACTGCAAAGGATTCCACTGCATTCAGTAAATACTTCAGTGGAGCCTCTGAAGTGCGACTGATGGTGATGAGCCGCAATCGGATTTGAGCAGTAATCACTACACCTCCAACTCCTCCTTTCGCCAGCAAGATCGTAAAAAATATCAAGGTAAACGGCTACAAAAAAGGAAAGCTTGAGGCAATTGTTAGCATAAGCAGCGTTTCTGCATGCTATGGTTCTTACCTGCTTGCCAAGCTCAGGATTGGAGCCACTTACTGCACCTGAAAAACACCCCACCTCTGGGCATCGGTATTCCTGGGTACAGTAAACATCACACCTTAACGATCAACTTGAAATTGATGCCTAAGTATAAAAACGAAACATATGGCAACTTCAATACAATTACTAAAGCTAATTATTAGCCCTGCAGGCATTTAGAGCTCGTTGTTTTTGCTCGAGGCGTGACAAGCCCTCCTGCGGAGCACAATATGGAGACATGGTCTCAGTGCTGAAGGCATCACCACGAGCTGGGTGAACTGACCCTGTGGTCACAGGCATTAGCTTAGCTTCGCTGAGCACAGACTTCCAACCCAGAAGCTCTGCTACAAGAGAAGACAGGCAGCACATGTACCTTTCGGGAAAGGTGTATCATTCTTTTTGCTCTGCTATATTATGGACTCGAGCTAAGGGAACAAAAAACACCATTAGGGCTTCTAGGCGCTAGTAAGTCGTCAGACTTTAACGGGGTTTAAGCAGCCAGCAGCTGGAACATACGTGTTCACAATTATTGACGAAATAGACTAGATTGGATGCTGCTCTCGATTTTGAAGGAGCTCTGGTCTTAAGTGTCACGTCACGACACCCTCTGTTCTTCTGCTTGAGAAGCAGCTCCCAGCCCCGCAGCAGAGATTACATCAATTCAGTCTGGCCTCCAAGTAGCTCATTTTTTGGACAGAATAGGCAATAGCTGGCATGGTTCGGTCACTCGACTGGTGGGAGTTTCTACGTGTGGGTCTGCTCCCACACAACAATAAACACGAATTGCATTTGAATTTCATTGTAAACGCCTCTAAAAGGTTGGGATTTGTGTATTAACAGATTTCAAGTAAGACAATTCGCAAACTACATCTACATAAGCTCACGGAAAGTCACAAGCCCAATGCTCAAAGTTAACAGCCCCTTCCTTGCTTAACTTTCATTTTCTGCATAAATGTATCAACATTCGGAGTCTTCAATAGGGTGAGCGCAGAAGTTTTGTTGATGTTCCCATGGAAATTAACAGATAAATAAATGTTTGGGGTGGTCAAGATGGTTTTCGGGATGGATGATCATACTAAGGATGATCGTCTAAGGAAGGTATTTCACTTGACTGGGAAGTGTAGATGAGTACAACTAAAGTAACAGCAACCGAGTAACAATGAGCTGGAGGAAGGCATGTACCAAGTAAAGAAACCCTTTCGGAGTCTCACTTTATTTATTTGTAAAGTTTTATATAGCGCTGGCTAGACCCGGAGGTATCAGAGAGCTTTACAGGAGGGTCAGCGAGTTACATGTTACATACTTACATCAATTGCAGAAGCCAAGTATAGACATAGGAGAAAAAACATGAGATTACGCAACAATATGAGTTATTAGCGCGTAGAATAGCCAAGACATACGTCTTGTGGGGAATTAAATGCAGAGGGTGAATGGTAAACCGTGTTAAAGGAGTGCAGATAGAGTCAGACAGACCGTCAAAGGGGAAAAGTACTAAAGGGGGAACAAAGTAGTCAAAGTGAGAGACAGACAAAACCGGCCTGAGTATCGGTGAAAGTATAAGAGGGGAGGGGTGTGGGAGACCAACAGAGGGGTAGACTAGAAAAATAGGTCAATCAGGCGAACAAGGAGCAGTCCAGAGGAAAATAGGATAGGTTGGAACCGCCAAGAGGGAGGACCTACAGAAACCAATAGCATTATCCCCGAATGGCGGGATATATAAAATCAAACAAAAAACAATAAAGGTAGCTGACTCCACGGTTCCACGAGGGTTGGAAAAGGGGAGGCAGTCAGAGTCATGGAGGGAGGAGGCGGGAGAGGGAAAAGAAACACAACGGGGAGACGAGGAAAAACAATATCCGATGTCCAGCTGAGTAGGTGATGGAGGAGGGGATTAACCAGAACCAGCCTCCTCTATAGCTGTATAGGACAGCTCCACCGGGCATCAGCCATGGTTGCTCGGGATCCACGGTAAGTACAGACTGTTATGGTTTCCGCCCAGGGGGCATCGTTATAGTTCCATCAAAAGCACAAGTCTAGGTGTTAATGGGGAGCACCGTCCGTCCTCCAGTTCGCCCCTGGTCAAGCGTGGTGAGAGGAGAAGTGGATGGGACAGTTCCCAAGTCTGCAGATCTTCCCTATTTCCAGCAGCAGTAGTGAGTGTTGGGCATTTGTGCAGGATCCAAGTGGTAGGGGAACCACTCCCAAACACCCCCTGAGTGTGTCTCCCTTGCCACTGTGGTCCCTCTCGTAGAGGTCCCTGCAGCCCCGGGGAACAATTCTGGATCCCTTGCCAACAAGGGGAGAAAAGAGTGCTTTTGTGGAAGGCCCACTCGTGGTGGCTTAGGGACAGTGAGGCTGGTATAAATGTCCCTCACAGCTGTAGGGGGTATTGATTGCACCGGCCTGTCCTGAGTGTTGTAGGCTGTTCCCAGGTAATCCCTAATTCCCAGCACTATGCGACAGGAAGCTGGGGGCTCCAGAGTCCGTCATTTGCTTTCCCCGCTCTAATGGTAGAACGCCTGTGCAGTCAAGAGGGTATAGCGCAGGGCCCTGAATCCCGGAAGGTGCCGCGATCGGCGTCTGGGCAATCACCACTTCCGAGGATCATGCGGGGCCCAGCGGGTGTCCATAAAACACAGTGCAATCTCCCTGGCCTCAGCTGCCCCCCAACCCCGCAGGCACTCACCACGCCCATCTCGAAGCGTCCTGTCAGTTTCGGTGTCGCTCAGGGCATCTTCGACGCAGCCATGGCCGGAGCTATGACGATTTCACAGGCGTCAGCAGAGCAGTGCGGTCCAGTCCGGTCATTTTGGAGGCCAGATCCGGTTCCAGGGCTAATCAAGCGAGGCTCTATTTGCTCTCAACCTGGCTGGCATTGAGCTAATTATCAACCTACACTGCGAAGAAATTGGAACAAAATCACCATCGACCAGATCTCCTCATCGCTTCTACAAAATCCCCCTGCCCATTCTTCGAACCCCAACCAAGCAGCCATTAACCTCACTCATTGGCTAACCAACAGCGCCGACAACCTAGCACCTTTGAAAAAACGTCAAATCAAAATAGGCAGCAGAAACGCCCCCTGGTTCAACGATGATCTTAAGAAATCCAAGAAACTCTGTCGCTCTCTTGAGAAGGCCTGGAAAAAAGATCCAAACACCAGCACCAAGGACGCCTTTAAAAACGCCACCCGCATTCACCACCGCCAAGAAAGCCGCATTCAAAGTCCGACTTGACAACAATGCCCACAACAGCAAGGAATTATTCAACATCGTCAATGAGTTTACCAACCCTACTTCCAACTCCAACGACATAACTCCCTCTCAAACCCTTTGCGACTCCCTAGCTTTGTTCTTCCACGACAAAATCGCAGACATCCACAACAGCTTCGACAACCAACCTGGAGACCAACCCACCCAACCTTCTGTCGTACCTTCACCCCCCTTGAACTTCCTTAATGACTGGAACCTAATCTCTACTGAGGACACCATCCGCCTGATGAACTCCATCCACTCAGGATCCCCCACAGACCCATGCCCTCACCACATCTTCAACAAAGCAGACTCCATCATAGCACCACACCTCCGAGACGTCATCAACTGCTCCCTCAACTCCGCCACCTTCCCGGATATCTGGAAACACGCCGAACTCAGCGCCCTTCTGAAAAAACCCACAGCTGACCCCACCGAACTCAAAAACTACCGCCCCATCTCGCTCCTTCCATTCCCGGCCAAAGTCATCGAGAAAGCTGTCAACAACCAGCTTGCCGCCTTCCTCAAAACCAACAAATCCCTCGACCCCTCACAGTCCGGATTCCGAGCCAAACACAGCACTGAGACCGCACTCATCGCTGCAACAGACGACATTCGAACTCTACTGGACAATGGAGACACAGTCGCCCTCATCCTCCTCGACCTCTCCGCAGCTTTCGACACAGTGTCATAGCACCCGGTTACAACGCCTCAGTAACATCGGAATCCAAGGAAAAGCACTGGAATGGATCACCTCGTTCCTTGCCGGCAGAACTCAGAGAGTCCGCCTCCCACCATTCAAGTCAGAGGCCACTGAAGTCATTTGCGGCGTGCCACAAGGATCTTCACTCAGCCCCACCCTCTTCAACGTATACTTGAGCCCCCTCGCGGCCATCGCACGCCAACACAACCTCAAGATCATCTCCTACGCTGATGACACTCAACTGATCCTCTCACTCACCAAAGACCCTAACACCCCCAAAACCAACCTTCATGAAGGAATGAAAGAAGTAGCCGAGTGGATGAAACACAGCCGTCTGAAACTTAATTCAGACAAAACAGAAGTCCTTATCTTAGGTACCTCCCCCTCCACTTGGGACGACTCGTGGTGGCCAGAGGCCCTTGGAAAAGCACCCATCCCGACGGACCACGCACGGAACCTGGGCGTCATCCTGGACTCCACACTCTCGATGACCAGACAAGTCAACGCCGTCTCGTCCTGCTTCAACATTCTTCGCATGCTCAAAAAAACATTTCGTTGGATCCCCACCTAAACTAGAAAAACGGTCACCCACGCTCTGGTTACAAGCCGCCTGGACTACGGAAATACCCTATACGCCGGCACCACCGCAAAACTTCTGAAAAAACTCCAACGCATCCAGAACGCATCAGCCAGACTCATAATAGACATCCCGCGTAACGACCACATCTCTGATCACCTGAAAAACCTCCACTGGCTCCCCGTCAATAAGAGGATAACATTCCGCCTCCTAACCCACGCACACAAATCACTTTACAAACTTGGACTTGAATGCCTCAACACACGACTTTCCTTCTACACCCCCTCCCGCCAGCTACGCTCTTCCAACCAAGCCCTTGCTGCTGTACCCCGCATCAACAAAACCACCATGGGAGGAAGATCCTTCTCCTACCTGGCGGCTAAAACCTGGAACTCACTTCCCATTCACCTTCGCCTCACTCAGAACCACATTGCATTCAGAAAGCAACTTAAAACCTGGATTTTCGACTTGTAATTCCCCACCCTTCTTCAAGCGCCTTGAGACCCTCTGGGTATGTAGCGCGCTATATAAATTACTTGACTTGACTGGTGCCATTTTGCACATCAGCTCCCGGAGTTAACAGGGCCCAATATCAAGTTAAATCGTACAATTTACGAAGCGGTTTTCGGCTCCATCACAGCCGCTGCTCTTTCGGTCACACAATTTGCATTTTAAATGGGGTTTATTTTGATGAAATTGACATTTTTTGCTGCAGTGCAAGGGGTCTTCACGGAGCTTCAGCTCCAATCGACTATTGCCGTTTCCGACTCCTCTCCTCCTCATCACTTCTGGGGGAATTCAAGGTTAGGACCAGGGTCGGATTGGGATCACAATTTGGCCCGGGCACTGACGGAAAAAGTGGCCCGCATTCAAGGGGCGTGGCCCACAATTAAGGGGCGTGGCCACATTCAAGGGGCATGCCCTTTCATGGAACACCATTGGATTACTCTTTGAGGTGTAATTTGTAGAGAAATATTTAGCAAATTAAGCCTTTTAAAGCTTACAGAGCAAGTAACATTTTAGGAGCACTGCAGTTCTGATAACTGAATACTTACTTTCAGTCTTAACGCCCAGCACAATGCCGTTAGATACTCTTTCCCAAAGAGCTATGTCCTAGACTCTAATCATCACATAAATCAGAAATCTAGCACAAAGTCAAGGAGAAAGGGTAAGACTGGAATCTCTGGGAATAGAACATGTAATAACAAAAGTAAGAATTCACAAACGAGGAAAAGGCAGTCTGGGGTGTAAAGAATGCTGGAAAATGTATCTCTACAATCTAGTCATAAATGTATTTTACAACCAGCAGGTGATGTCCATATACAAAAAACACAGTTCTATTTATGAGTACCAATTACAGTACACATGATCTAATTTTTTATTTAAGGGCCTGGGCGATGAAGTGATCTGCCCAGAATCACAGGTTGTTGAGCAGACGCTGGGACTCAAACTTGAATCCCGATCTCAGCATCGTTGGCGTCAGTCAGGCCACATTTGCCTATGCACAGACCACAGACGTTTTAAGGCATGGGCAATGTGGGCTCTGGCCCAGGGCCCCAGCCTTTCAGGGTGCTCCCTGATAGAGCTAGCTCTGTTCTGCAGAGAATCTTGCCCTAATGACCATGCATACTCCTTAAACAGATTGTTTTAAATACAATTTTTTCAAATGTATTTTTAATATGGGCGATGAGTAAGAACCTATCACAGAGATTTTGCAGAAAAATGTGTTTGTTTCATGCAACATCCATAAAAAAAAGTGTTTGAGATCAAATAGGAGGATGTCACTGAGATTATTTTCAGTAATTTTAGTGAGCTGCTACTGTGTTGTAATATTGAAAACACATGTCAATGTCCTTGAATATTAGATGTAAAGACATTAAGAATTTGGACAAGTATGGTAGTGCTCTGTCCAGTGGCCAGCTGAAAGAGGGCATCAAAGAGCAGAAATTGGATTATAAACTCAAATCTGTTCCGAACAGGGGCCCAAAAATATGTTTGGCCCAGGGCCCCTAAAATCTTTAAGATGGTTTGGCCCAGACAAGGAATGAAAGTGAGAGGATACTCTTCTTGCACAGGACATAGGGCCAAGGTGACAATGGCCTATATGCTGAGCAACTAAAAAACAGCAAGGCCCCTTTCTGTCACAAAATTATTCAAGCCCTCCAGCGAAGGAGCACCTAATAAACAGGAAGCCCCTGCTATAACTAACCTACTCGGCCCTCCCCAGACTTCAGCTCAGGAGTAAGGCCCCTGCAATTAGTAGATTAAAAATTAATCAGACCTCCCCAGCCCTCTATAGCCCTCAGGGCAATGTCTTGGCAGGGGAGCACAAATCACAGCTGCTGGGTGATCCATGGTAGCCAGGGGGAGGCTGAGGGGAAGATGGTGCAAGTTGCAAAGATCACCTGGCCCCCACAGCAAGACCCATTCTTCCTCGCCCATTCTTCCTCGCCCACTATGCCCTGAATGTGAAGGGCTGTGGGCTTGAGGTGTTAAAACTAACACTGTTTATGTGCTGCGTGGGCTCCAGGGGGGGCAGAGGTGAAAATGGCTCAAAGGCCTGGTCAACACCTGGCCGCCAGGAGGCCAATTTTTGCAAACAATCACCCCCTCCACAGCCACCCTCAGCATGATTGCTTTGCAGGGCAGGGGGTGAAGGAGAGGCCACAGCGGAAAATTGCTGTACAGCCGCACAGTGAAGCTGCATTCATTTCTTTGTCTCTGTCTCCGTGCCCTCTGTGGGCCGTTTTTTTTCCCTCCCCTTTCCTAGTCCACAGAGAGCACGAAGACAGAGACAGAGAAATGAATGCAGTTTCACTGTGCGGCTGGGAAAGGGGAGAAAAAAAACTGGCCCACAGAGGGCACAGAGACACCGGCCCTTCGGCCCATGCCCGAATGCCAATCCGCCCCTGGTTAAGACCAATGGGATCTAGGATACTCAGAACACATTTTCCCTTCTCAAAGGAGCCAACGATACCCAGGGTGCGGGGTTGAGTTTCAAAGGGCAGGTATACAACTCACTCATTTACAATACTACCTCTGCTGGGTTCTGAGAAAGGGAAACAAACTGCAGTCCTGTGGCTGGCCTGCCTAGATCTCAGTGCTTAATTTGTAAGAAAATAGGTGCCAGAGCCCTCGTCAGGAGGACACTGCAGCTTGTACCACCCATTGTCCCTACCAACATGACTACTAATCATCACTCTCTTACAAGTGTGACAATTCATACTTTTTCAGGCCCCAAAGCTATAAGAATGTCTTGGGTGGCAGGTAGGAGTCATTGTTAATATAAATTGAATGAATAAACAGTTTTTGTTGTGCTCATACCTAAATTAGGCAGAGAGCACCACCATGTGGCAGACTGTCATAAGCACCGGTGCTGAAAATTAAGTGCTACTGCCGAGCACCGGAAACCATCGGCTCAAATTAAGCACTGCTTATTTCTGAAGGTTGATAGACAAACGCACCGCTCTCTGCATCTCAAAACCACAATTTTGGGAGAATTTGCAAAAAAACTTAATTTTGTGCTTTTGGTTTATCATCATCATCCAAATGAGATTTCGTATGCATATGGCTGAATGAACCTAAGCATTAGGTAGGTAAGCTCTTAGCGTTAACAGTGCCGACACTAAGACTATCCTGATGTCTTCCTCTCTACTTTACTGCTTCATTATACCCTCTGCTTACTGAAACTGTGCCACAGCTGTTTGAGACCTCGCCATAGTTCCCCCGAGAGAGGAGCAGAGAGGAGGAGCAGCGTAGAGCGACTGCTGCGGAGCGGAGTAAAGACTGCATAGGTGAAAATCTGCTGGTTCCTTTTTTCTTTTCCATAAACCACAGCTCGATCCTCACCCCAAATCTGCTCCCACGGCACGGCCGGAGCGCGGAGTGGCATATCACCCCGTGCTCCCCCCGCTCCACTTGACTGACTGATTGCTGAAGCGGCGGCGACGAGGCAAAGTGAGACGTGAGGGAGAGTGTTCAGAGATAAGGCGCGAGCACGGCCGCCGGTAGAGGCAGCTGCTGAGTAAGAGCCCGGGGAGACGACCGGAAGGCAGCCGGTCTAGGTCCGGTGAGCCCGTGGTCCTACCCATGTGCTCCGCTCGCATCACAACTCTGTAAGCTCCCAGTGAGTCTTCTGCCATTATTATTCTCAGATTTCATTACCACTTGCCATCCACCGGTAGCCAGCCTCCTCCAGGTTACGGGACTTATTGCTGGAAGGTAAATTACCCTTACTAGCAAGGCCCAGCTGGTAGGAAGGAGCCTTGCTGTTCTCTGCTTCATTTCACCCGCCCACCCCCTACTCCCACTGCAGCTCGCTCGCCTAGGAGTACAATTATAATCATAAGTATAAGCAGAAAGGCGAGAAAAAAAAACACAAGAAAAACAGTGAAGAAGCGCCTAGAAGCCTACCTTCATAAAGAGAAATAAACACTGATAAAGCACTGATAAAGCAAAGCAAAGCAAACTAATAAACCAACAACCAATCAGATCAACAAAGCGCAGGAGAAAGGAGTAAGAGAAAGTGAAGGAATAGTCCCTTCCACATCCTGATGCGAACAAAGAGCTGCACACAATTACAAAGCACTCATCGCCCCCACAAGAGCGCTAAACGACAGAAGACCAAACTGCTCTACTCTCAAGTGGGGGGCCGTGGGTACCAGTCATCCTCGTGTCCTGCACGACTTGTTGGAGTACTCGGAGCAGGCGGGCCCCCCGAAGGGGAAAAAATGCAAACGAACCTTCCAGTGCAGCTACCCAAACGGGAAAAGAATGGATCCAGCGACATTAGGGAATACTTCACTCGCATTGATCAGATGAATAAAAGTGCCCCTCACTTAGCGCATAATACCAACAATAGCTCTCCCGATCAACTTGTAACAGCTTCAACTTCCCCTCACTTGGCCTCTCTTTATCCCAAAATAATTCATGATAGGGTCTCAGTCACTGCATCTTCTGCCTGCTCAAAATCCCCCCCCCCCTTCACTTGAATCAGCAACTACTGCACCCTAGCTCAAACGACACACAAAAAATTAAGTCTGTGATGGATTTGCCATCACCTTCCGCTATCCTGAATTCTTACAGAGCTGCGGCAAACTTGATCCTGAGCCAGAAGCTATGACCCCCCAACGGGCCAAAGCTAAAATCCGAGCGCAAGACTCACTCTTCAAGTCACCAGAGTCTATAATATGGATCTCTTCGACTCACTTTCCAACACAAGTTCTTCAGCTTCTGACCTCACAAAACTCGGCGCGCACCGACGAAAAATTACCACAACTCAATGGTCCAATGAAACACTATATCCAAAAACTCAGTTTTGATTTTCCATCGTTAACATCCACTCCGTTCCCCGCTGTTGAAAAACTTTCCATATTAACTGGGATCAACGACCAAAATCAGCACGAGACTAAGTTTAGCGCTTCCAACGCCCCCTTAATAAATACCATCATCTGCAACGCAGGAGTCAAAATCCGTGGCTCCAATCGAGAATTAAACAAAACCCCTCATAAGAACAATTCTTTATCAATCAATCCAGACCCCAACGTACTCCCAGACCACTCCTTGATAGACCTTAGCCAAGGAGACTCCCCCGATATTCCTACCATGCTCAAGGTTGAGGCTCTCCTCCCTGTCAACAACCAAGCTTTGAATTCAATGGCTAATGCAGCTCAAATGCACGCAGACAAACTAGATGCTCAGATTAATATTTCACATTTAGTAGCAGATTTAATAATGGGAATAGACATAAAGCTTGAGCAGCTAAATTCTCTGATACTTAGAGCTCAACACAATGCGGAACAAAATCAAATCGTATATGCGAATCCAAGTTTGAATTCAAACGAAAACACAGACCTAAACTTAAAACAAAAATACAATGCCTGTAATTGCAACCCATTATTAAAAAAATTGGAATCCCTCCCGGAAATAATGACCACCCTAATTGAAGATTTGAAGAATGAGGCTCAGGCCAGGCCCCAGAAAATAACTAGTTCCCCGTACCCTCAAACTCAGAGTAAATTACCCATAACAAAAGTAAATTTACACAACGCCGAGCAACTAAGCCGCAATAAGAACGGTATGGGAATCAAGCTTCAATTTCAAGACGCTAATTCAAACAGTCAACGAGAACAGCCACTTACTGCCGCTCAAGACCAGGTACCAGGCACCCATGGAAGCCTCAAACATTCTGATCACATATCTACCCTGAATTCATTAACATCAAATGCCCAAGATAAAATAACTCCACTCAATCCTGACTCTGTGTTAGCCAACTCACAGTGTCTTGCTAGGTCACTAAGTTACGACCACACAAATCACAAAGGAAGGAAACCCTATATCAAGGAAGAACAAGAAGAAATTAAAGAAACGAAATAATAAAAAAAAAAAGGGTAACGCTCTATTACAATGGCTAGGAACAGATAGGAGCAAATTAAAAACCAATTCAATTGAGACAACTGAAAAATCTGTTCATCACAATGAAGAGCCTACAGAAAAATTGGACAATCTCATTTAAAGCTAACAATGACCATAATCACTTGTCAGATCAAGTCAAGAACCCAATGAATTCTATGGAAAAAATAGAAATTGTAGGGAATAATAAAACCAAAAAACCTCACAGTACTTTCACTAAGGCCAGGGAAAATTTTATCAATCCACTTAACAAAAACCCTGTGCCCATCGAACGAGCAAAAAAATCCATTGACCAGGACCAAAAGCACAAATTAACAAACCACCACAATGAAATCTTCTTGCCTAAAATAGAAGAGGAAGTATTTAATACTGAAACATCTATAGAAGCCTCACCAACTCAAGTTAAAAAGAGGGACGAGAGTGGAAACAAAAAGCAAATAGACAAACACTGATCACCCATGGAAAGACTCAAGCACACCACGCACCCCACCCATGAAATGTAGAGTGATAGCAGCTATATTATGGCCGCCTGCCGCCCGTGCCCTAAATCAAATGGCCAAGACGATTCTGAGCACTCAGTTAACGAAAAGCTACGCACCGGGAACTTAGTGGCACACCCAAAACAAAAATTCCTGAACCAACTAAAACCAAACCTTCGAGAATTATCCTATCAGTCTCAAGATCTCAAAAAAATATTACTGTACCCAGAATATGTATCTCAAGGAAAATGGGACATTTTAAACAGAGGAAACATCTTAAAATTATGCGGGCACCTTCCTGGATTAGAAAATATAAAATCATTGGACATCGAAAGCGTGGCCTTTCTCGAACCTGAGCAGGGCCAGAAAAACGAATCGACGCTGGTTACTTTCTACACTAAAGACCAGGCCACAATTCCAATGAATAATAAAGATCAACTAAGTAACTGGGGCGTCCAGGTCAGTCTTCCTACCAACATCAAATACCCAGAGTTTCTAAAAGAAAACGTACGTAACTCACCAACGGCCGGCAATAGCAAATTACTATTAACCCAAGACAAGAACACCAAGCAGTCCTCTTCAACATTACCTGGCCCAAGACCAGGACAAAAACAGTGCCTTTGATAGAGAATCCGCTCCAAATAATAGCCCCAAAATCGGGTGGTCCACGTAAGAGCGTAATCATGTCTCACAAATCTCAAGATTGGTCTTGGCTTTCTCAGGCCTTAGGGTAAAACTCAGAAAACAAGGAACGAAGAAAAAATGAACTATGACGAAGTACAATATTTTAACATTTGCTCTTGGAACATTCGAGGGTTAACAAAAGAGAAAAGTGACCAGTTAACCAAGGGCCTCCAGAAGACTCAGGACATATTTGCTCTCCAAGAAACTTGGGCTCTGGAAAACACAGTCTGGGAGGATTTTACTGTTATCGAATCCCATGCTATCCCCTCAGTCGCAGGTGGCCATGCTTCCGGGGGTGTGTTGATCGCCGTGAAGAACACACTGGTTGCAAAGGTAACATTGCTCTCCAAGGCCAGGGTGACTACATTTTTATGAGCATGGAGATTCAGTGCCATGAAAAAGAAAAACAGAGACAACGAAAAATTATCCTCGGCTGCGTCTACTTGCACCCGTCTAAAGTAAGACGAGAGATCACACTGAGCAAAATGCTTCCTGATATAAATATCCTCCAAGCTCATTACCCAAACGACATATGGCTGATAATGGGCGACTTCAACACCAATTTGATAGAGGTAGGCTCCACTCCCACTTTTCAATCATCCTCAACCGATGAAATGTGGTCAATCCCAGAGATAAAATCGCAGTTCCAACGCAAGGAAGCCAAAGGGATCTCTAACTGTCAACATATCTAAACCAACTCGGCCTCCGTATTTTAAATGGAAGAATTGACTCAGACCAACCAGCGGCATACACTCACTTATCTTCCTCTTGAATGGCCACACTGGATTATATATGGATCTCTGCTACTCTTTTTTTTTTTTTTTTTTTCATACAAGTCTTTATTCGGTACATTAACAATAAAAGACATAACAAAATAAAAACAATATTTTAAAATGTGCAATACATTATTAAAACCAACATAAGACATACTTACAGAATACAAACTAATTTTCTCTAGTTGTTCAAAATATAAAAAGAAAGAGTGATAATTCTACAGACGCACTTTAAGGAAAAAGGCAGCAAAAAAGAAGGACCGACCATGCTATGAATTTTTGCGTTTCAGCTAAACATATAATGAACTGGGGTAAAAGTCACATATACTCCATATAGATATAGGACCATCACCTATTTGAGGCTGCCAGGATTGGAGGAAAGGAACCACATTGTTAGACCTAAATTTAACAAGAACCAGATCGCCCACCAAGTCCTTGCGTAGAGGTCCTAGCCAGCCCACCCTTCTGACACTAAGTATGGTCCCATCAATATTTGGCGGTAGAGGTCTATTTTTGGTTAGCCAAAATGAGACCTTGTTTCTGAGGCCTGTATGGCTTTCATGTTTCCCCCTTGTAAGTTCAGGTACTCCCGAGAGCACACACACGATAGGGGCGGCATCTGGAGGCAAGTGTATATGCTTAGAAGTGGGCGACATTGTGTTACGAATGACCATGGTTTCCTTGTTTAAAGGCAATTGTTTATTTAGCCCTACTGTAGGACGGGAGCTATGTACAATTTTGACAAGGGGATCCAAGCTAATCACATTCTGTGTTGCTGTCTGATAATGGGTGGTCTTGCTTTGTACGGGGTTTTCCGGTATTTGTGTGGGTACTAAAGGCTGAAATTGAGTGGGTGTAGATATAGTTTTGACCGATAATGAATTGGCCTTTATTGCTTCCTCGACGGCCATAAGCCTATCCCCTAAACTGACCATTTTGTCCATCAGAGGGGATAATATAGTCTTTATTAAGTTCTCAACTGAGGCCAGAAAAGAAGCGTGGATAGGTGGATTCAATGTATCAGTGTTAGAAGTATTGGTAGATACAGGATGAGGATTTGGTTTCTGTAGCTTGGCCCGTCTCCCAAGGTGTTTGACCCCTTCTTGCTTCCTTTTGGCGATGATAGGCTGGGTAGGATTGGCGATCAATGCCAAAGGCGAATTTACTTTTGATCGTGTTAAAGGGGGCTCATCCTGTGTACTAAGGGTTAGTTGGGAATGATTGCAAGGCCGGGGGCTAGTATTTGATATGGCGCAGATGGGTGGATTAGTTCCCACATTGACAGATTTCACATGTTCATATTTAGTTTTACACAGGTTGTTTAGTTCCTCCAGTAATGATATCTCGGGAGCAGGATCAACAAACTGTAAAGGAGAGTACATATTGAGCGAACTATCCAGGGCGGGAGAACGCTCTAATCGCTCTAGGTCCCTAACAATGGGGAGCGTTAACCTCTTTAGATAGTGGTCCAATGTTCCTCTGATCATGCCACTATGAGCGGCATCATTCCTGTAACCCCCGTGCAGGTGAAGACATCAGCCATCTTGCCAACATAAACGGATCAGAGATGCCACTTTGTAGGCAAAATAGGAGGGACCTATTTGTAATGGGGGACATGTAAAGGGACACAGTACCTTTAGTGCATATTCCGCATCTCCTCGAGATAAGCCAAGGGGAATGGCCCCGCCCCGACCTCCTCTGGCCTCTGATGGCCTTAGATGGCCCCGCCCTTGTCCCGGGCTTAGCCCGGCGCCGCCGGCGCGCGTCCCGCGGGGCGGGAGGTGTTCAGAACACTTATGGCGCCTCCGGGCGGGTTGGAAGCGACACTGGTCTGCGTCCTCCCCGGGTCTGCTGGGTTGTGTAGTCCGTGACTACAGCCGTTTCCCTCACGGCGCAGGCTGACTGGACAAATGGTGAGGAGCTGGGCCGTTTCCCTCACGGCACGCTGCAAGCTCCGGTAAGTGCCCCCCAAGAGCGCTCGGCGCTCAGAACACTTATGGCGCCTCCGGGCGCGTTGGAAGCGTCACTGGGCTGCGTCCTCCCCGGGTCTGCTGGGTTGTGTAGTCCGTGACTACAGCCGTTTCCCTCACGGCGCAGGCTGACTTGACAAATGGTGAGGAGCTGGGCCGTTTCCCTCACGGCACGCTGCAAGCTCCGGTAAGTGCCCCCCAAGAGCGCTCGGCGCTCAGAACACTTAGGGCGCCTCTAGGCGCGTTGGAAGCGTCACTGGGCTGCGTCCTCCCCGGGTCAGCTGGGTTGTGTAGTCCGTGACTACAGCCGTTTCCCTCACGGCGCAGGCTGACTGGACAAATGGTGAGGAGCTGGGCCGTTTCCCTCACGGCACGCTGCAAGCTCCGGTAAGTGCCCCCCCTCGGCTACTCACTTCCACTTGGTACAGCAGCTCTTGGTAACTCCCTCCCTGGAAAGCGATCACGCAACTTTAACATGCAGAATTGATCTCTGACATTCACACCGCCCGATAATTCCCTTGATTGGAAACTAATCTAACTTAGAGATCATTAGAAAATTAAGATGGTCTGAGGTCGATCGGGAAATGATGGAAGCAAATGCGGACGATCTTTTGACCAAACGGGATCTAGGCTGTAATAGTCGTCTGACAGTACCATCATGGGAAGCCCTTGTGGTCGAGCTCAGAGAACAACTAGCCTTAAAGCAAACAAAAAGTCAAGGCAAAGGCCTCTTAGTTTCATCTTCCCTCTCAGAGCAAAAGCACCTTATAATTACCACCAAATACAAACTAAATAAGCTGCAGCGTACTCATGCCAGCAACTAAAGTGCACATAAATCTCTGCGGGCTGAAATAACAGCTGCTCAAAAAGAATATAGGAAGGCAAGGTTCACCCTTAAGAGATTGGAAGAAGAACAACATTGGGCAACTGCCTACAAGATCATAAAGTCAAATGATCAAAGAAAATTCTGGAGTTGGATAAACAAGGCCACTAAAATCACTAAACCACCCAGCGCAACAAACATTTCTCCTACTGATTGGGAGGACTATATCAAAGCACTTTACACAGAACCTATCGGTATAACTCATAACAGCCTCACCATCTCTACTCATTCTAGTTCCAACGATGCCACGAAGCCAACTGCCAAGATAACTCCAAATCAAGTTGCGCTTATAATAAAGAAAATGCGCTCAGGGGGCGCACCAGGACCAAACGGCATTCCCACCCAAGTATATAAAGCCTCAACCCAGAAATGGGCCACTCTGCTGGCTCCTCTTTTTGAAACAGCAATACTAGGCGGATCAATTCCGGTCTCCTGGCAAGGATCGTTACTTGTCCCCATCCATAAAAAAGGCTCCCGCTCCAGCCCTGACAATTATCGGATGATAGCGCTTCTTGATGTAGATAGAAAGGCGTATGCAAGTGTGCTTCTCTCTGAAATAACTTGGGTGGAGAACTATAACTTAATCCCTTTTACACAAACCGGCTTCCGAAAGGGTTGTCATATTGAGGCCAATCTAGTCTGCTTAGCCCACATGATAGATACTACACTAGCCACGAAAGCCAAATCGTTACAATTGGGCTTCATCGACTTTCGGAAGGCTTTTGACAGTGTGACCCACGCAAAACTTTGGGCAAAATTGGCAAAATGGAGTATTCCTCAGCCCCTCCTGAAAGCTCTCATAGCTCTGTACACAGATACCTGGGTGAAAATAAGGGTCACCTCGAAATGGCCAACAACCAATAAAATCTCTACCAACAGAGGCCTAAAACAAGGATGTATCCTTGCACCCTTACTCTTCAATCTGTACCTTGCAGAGCTCCCTGAATGGCTAGCTCAATGTCATGCTTTTCCTCCACGGATTGAATTAAGAAAAATCCAAACCTTGCAGTATGCAGACAACACCATCTTACTTGATCAAACCCAGGTGGGACTCCAAAGATTATTCGACTGCCTCGTGCTATACTGCAATACCAACACATTGGAGATTAACATCACCAAGACCAAAGTTATGACAGTCTTGTCACTAAAAACAAGAAAGAGCACTTGGTACATTGAGGGTAAGGCATTAGAATCAGTCACCGCATATAAAAACTTGGGTGTCTGGATAGACCACAAGGAGCGACCGTCCGCGCACATAACCGCAATGCAGAGTGTCGCCCGTAGCTTGGAGGGGGCTTTCATTAGAACAAAGCGAGCCCTCCTCTCCCCGGATTTTGTGCTACAACCTACAAAGACAAAATGTCCACCTGGCTAGATAGAGCTCAGTCGGCATGTTTCCGCAGAGTGTTTCAGTTACCAAACTCGACCCCACATGCTCAAATTCGACTGGAATTCTCTCTGTCCTCCCAACACTGGGTCATGAGTGCAAGATTCATTGCTTATAGTTTCAAAACAAAAGAAGCTCGCCCTCATACTCTAAAGAGCACTATATGGTCACTGCTCACTAATCCAGATACATCCTAGAATAAATATTTGTCATATTGCTTGGAAACATTAAAGGCACAGGATATATGGTCAGCTTCATTACCCATGGAGACAATATCCAAACTTTTGACCAAGCAAGCAAAAATTCTGTCCTATGAACACGACGCTCAAACAGTGTTAAAGCTTTTTCATGGCACCTGGGCCTCAAAACTCTATGCTCCTAAAACATTACCGCTCTACCTCTCAATGCCAATGAAACCATATGTAAAGCTCATATTAATGAGATTTCGTTTTGGCTTAATCCCACTGATGGCGTATAAATTCGGCCAAGGATATAAGAAAGCAGTTTCAACACAATGCCGTCTCTGCAAACAAGAGGAAGAAAATCTTATCCACATCCTGTGGATCTGCAGACGTTTACAGGCCCTACGAATCTTCTGGCTTCGCCCCATTTTGGCTTTCTTTAAAGATCAGGACATGTCAAGAAGCACTAGAATCGTGCCTAAGGGGCGACTCACCTCAGATGGCCACTCGCTTCGTGAAATTCATGTCTAAAATTTCCAATTTACTACCACCAGGTGACCAAGATTTAACTCTTAATCTCTCACAATTAACTGCTCCCTTTTTTATGTTCTTACTGTTTTTACTCTAATTCGATTAAAGCACTTCCTCTAATTTTTTATTATTGTCTGTACAAATTGCAACGATTTTAATTAATTATGCAAATAAAAAAATACTTGAATACTCTTAGCAAGGTATCTAAATTTCATAAGCAGCTTTTACAAAGCCAAACTACAGTACTTATGCAATACCGATAGCTATGCTCAAACTGAAGCATGGTGTACTCTTTCCCCTCCAGAAGAATAAATTATATACCCGTGCATAAGCATAGAATTCATTCCAGTAAAGCAGCAATGAGCTGCCTAACACTGAAAGCGAAATACCAGAACGTCTTAGGAGGGATTTTCCACTAGCAGAAACGAAACCTGCTTTGCCTTACAATAAGCGCTTCCAGAATCAAATAGTCACTCAAGAATGCACCATCTCATCCCTAACGTAACCCTTATTCCGATAAACTCAGCTCAAGTTTATCCGCATCACCATTTCAACAACACAGCAATACCCTGCACAATCTGTAGCCATGGGCATCCGCGGTGGGGGCAAGGAGAGGCACTTGCCGCAGAGGGGAGACTGGTGCAAGGCAGAGGGGAGACTGGTGCAAGGCAGAGGGGAGAATGGTGCAAGGCAGAGGGGAGAATGGTGCAAGGCAGAGGGGAGAATGGTGCAAGGCAGAAAAGAGTGCAAGGCAGAGGGGAGAATGGTGCAAAGCAGAAGGGAGAATGGTGCAAGGTAGAAAAAGGTGCAAGGCGGAGGTGGAGACGGGTACAAGGGGGAGGTGGAGAAGGGTACAAGGGGGAGGGCGAGAAGGGTGCATGGTAGAGAAGGGTGCAAGGCAGAGAGGAGAAGGGTTCATGCAGAGAGGAGAAGGGTTCATGCAGAGAGGAGAAGGGTTCATGCAGAGGAGAAGGGTTCAAGGCAGAGGAGAAGGGTGCAAGGCAGAGGGGAGAAGGGTGCAAGGAGGAGGGCGAGAAGGGTGCAAGGCAGGGAGGAGAAGGGTGCAAGGCAGAGAGGAGAAGGGTTCAAGGCAGAGAGGAGAAGGGTTCAAGGCAGAGGAGAAGGGTTCAAGGCAGAGGGGAGATGGGTGAAAGGCAGAGGGGAGAAGGGTGAAAGGCAGAGGGGAGAAGGGTGAAAGGCAGAGGGGAGAAGGGTGCAAGGCAGAGGGGAGAAGGGTGCAAGGCAGAGGGGAGAAGGGTGCAAGGCAGAGGGGAGAAGGGTGCAAGGCAGAGGGGAGAAGGGTGCAAGGCAGAGGGGAGAATTGTGCAAGGCAGAGGGGAGAATGGTGCAAGGGAGAGGGGAGAAGGGTGCAAGGCAGAGGGGAGAAGGGTGCAAGGCAGAGGGAAGAAGGGTGCAAGGCAGAGGGGAGAAGAGTGCAAGGCAGAGGGGGAGAAGGGTGCAAGACAGGGGGGAAAAGGGTGCAAGACAGGGGTAGAAGGGTGCAAGTCAGAGAGGAGAAGGGTTCATGCAGAGAAGGGTTGAAGGCAGAGGAGAAGGGTTCAAGGCAGAGAAGAAGGGTTCAAGGCAGAGAAGAAGGGTTCAAGGCAGAGAAGAAGGGTTCAAGGCAGAGGGGAGAAGGGTGAAGGGCAGAAGGTAGAAGGGTGCAAGGCAGAGGGTAGGAGGGTGCAAGGCAGAGGGGAGAAGGGTGCAAGGCAGAAGGGAGAAGGGTGCAAGGCAGAAGGGAGAAGGGTGCAAGGCAGAAGGGAGAAGGGTGCAAGGCAGAAGGGAGAAGGGTGCAAGGCAGAAAGGAGAAGGGTGCAAGGGTGCAAGGGAGAAGGGTGCAAGGCAGAAGGGAGAAGGGTGGAAGGCAGAAGGGAGAAGGGTGGAAGGCAGAAGGGATAAGGGTGCAAGGCAGAGGGGAGAAGGGCGCAAGGAAGAGGGGAGAAGGGTGCAAGGCAGAGGGGAGAAGGGCACAAGGAAGAGGGGAGAAGGGTGCAAGGCAGAGGGGAGAAGGGTGCAAGGCAGAGGGGAGAAGGGTGCAAGGCAGAGGGGAGAAGGGTGCAAGGCAGAGGGGAGAAGGGTGCAAGGCAGAGGGGAGAAGGGTGCAAGGCAGAGGGGAGAAGGGTGCAAGGCAGAGGGGAGAAGGGTGCAGGGTAGAAAAGGGTGCAAGGCGGAGGTGGAGTAGAGTACGAGGAGGAGAAGGATGGGGGAGAAGGGTGCAAGACAGGGGGGAGAAGGGGGCAAGGCAGAGAGGAGAAGGGTTCATGCAGAGGAGAAGGGTTCAAGGCAGAGGAGAAGGGTGCAAGGCAGAGAGGAGAAGGGTGCAAGGGAGAAGGGTGCAAGGGAGAAGGGTGCAAGGCAGTAGGGAGAAGGGTGCAAGGCAGAAGGGAGAAGGGTGCAAGGCAGAAGGGAGAAGGGTGCAAGGCAGAAGGGAGAAAGGTGCAAGGCAGTAGGGAGAAGGGTGCAAGGCAGTAGGGAGAAGGGTGCAAGGCAGTAGGGAGAAGGGTGCAAGGCAGTAGGGAGAAGGGTGCAAGGCAGTAGGGAGAAGGGTGCAAGGCAGAGGGGAGAAGGGTGCAAGGCAGAGGGGAGAAGGGTGCAAGGCAGAGGGGAGAAGGGTGCAAGGCAGAGGGGAGAAGGGTGCAAGGCAGAGGGGAGAATGATGCAAGGTAGAAAAGGGTGCAAGGCGGAGGTGGAGTAGGGTACGAGGGGGAGAAGGATGGGATGGGGAGAAGGGTGCAAGGGGGAGAAGGGTGCAAGGGGGAGGGCGAGAAGGGTGCAAGGGGGATGGTGATAAAGTAAAAAATGTGCCCCCCCCCCCCCCCGGAAACATTTCTGCAGACGCCCCTCTCTCACAAGATATGGAACAATACTATTTATCAACATATAAAATCATAACGAAATTATTCATTGTTTTTAGTTTGCAAAGCCACAGGGGAAAAAAGTTATCTTGGCCATGAATACTGCAGGGTAAAAACGGACAATTTACGACTATTTCACAAATAATTTGTGCGACAGAGCCACAGTCTGCTCCTGTGTTTAGTCATTCTATCATCCGAGGTGCCGGTCTTGCTTTATGTATTCCAACTCCTTCATTTTGTGGGTGGCAGGAGCAGAACAGCCTGAAAAATCTCTTTAAAAATATACATAGGCGCAGGCATGCAAGTGCACACTAAAAAGATTATTCAGCAGCATCGGGCAGCGAACATAACATTTCACCCACTAATGTAAAAGGCTAAATTAAATTTGAGCCCTGTTCCATCTCCCCCTTTAACGATGCATCATAATTTCCACAAATATTTCACTTCTATTAAACAAGGAACTAGACTCTATGTCTGTCTAGTGACTCAATTACATCAGTGTTCATTTCTAGGCACAACAACACATACAGAGAACTGCATTTACGAATTGACTATTTCAGAATATCTTCTTTTAGAAAGATCTGGTAAAGTCATTCAAGAGGGAATACTACGTTTTATCTTTAGATTACAAAGAGCGCAGTCCATTTCCATCATTGCCACAAGCTTATTTATCTAACTGTATAATAGGAAAGAAAACAATAGGAAAAGAATACTAATGTACAGGTAGGTAGAAAATCATAACGGTTCTCGCATCAACTGGAAAAGTCTACGTTCAATAGCTGCATGGCCTGGATGCCACCCCTCTGAGCCTTAGAAAGGCGCTGGGGACCACACGTTCTATGGCTTTGTTATTTTCAAAGGGGAGGGGAGCCACGCACCGCCCTCCGTAGCCTTTTTTGGCCTGGGGACCCCATCCCTGGGGCCTCTCAAAATAGATGGGTGCAATGGTGCCCCTCCCATACACATGTTGGGGCTGTGGGGATAGCCCCAGAACCCCTGTGGCCCCAGTCGGCTCACAACATGCTGTGAGAGCCAGCATCAGGTATTTATGATGCTCCCTCCGGGCAGGAATCAAAAGTTTGCACACAGCCTGCGGTAGAATTTCTAAAGCTCCAGTCCGCTGGGAGCAGGTTTGTTTTTGCTCTCGTTTGGCGGGAGTTTTAAAGATGCTCCTGCCAGGTGGGAGCAAACACAGGTTTACCTGCTGGTGCGGGCAGGTAAACTGCAGTTTCCCGGGTGGGCTTCCTGGGACACAGCAAGTGAGCAGACTCCGGAGGACGGGGTCCCCGGGGCCATAGAAGGCTCAGGGGGGGTGGGGCAGTGTGGCCCCCCTTCCTTTATTAGTAGTGGCCCTGGGTGAAAGGGTCTCCAGGGCCTTTTAAAGGCTCGGGGTGAGGCGACATGGATCTCTCTTTTAAATAAGCTTTGGGCCCCAGGGGATGGGGTCTCCAGGAACGAACACAGCCTGGGTAGTTGGGACACATGCCCAAATCTAAATAATTTAATTGGGCCCCGAGGAAGGAGGTCCACAGGGCGAAAAGCGGCTCTTGACGGGAGCCGTGCGGCTCTCGCCCCTTAAAACCTACTTCGGGCCCCAGTGGAAGGGGTCCCTGGAGCCGAGAACAGCCTAGAGAGGGGGGGGGGGGAGCTATGTGCCCCCCCCACCCCGCCCCCAAAAAACGTTATATATACACATATATAATCCATTTTGTATGTATGTTTGTGATTTTGAACAGTTTCGGAAAAGCAAGAGAAACAATGGCATTCTCTTGTTTATGTATGCCAGGGATTTCTTTGGTATCAATAAAAATGTTCTAGTTCTATGTTTTCGCTGTTGCAATCTTCTCATTGCGTCAAGCGATTGTAATCAAATAGTGTGTAGTAATGGCAGGGCAGTAATAAACACCACAAAATGCTTTATTCCAAGATACTGAAGATTAAACATTTGAAGTTTGCTGTTTTTGTTTTATAAGAATTCAACTTTTAGAATAGTTGCAAATTGACCTTTTTTTCTGAAGCACAGCAATTAATGAACCAATTAGGGGTTTTGGATTCTTTCTTTAAAGAAAATAATGTAAGCACTTCATGTAAGGTATACAATTCAAAATTACATTTCACAGTTTCTAATTGTAGATTGACAAAGTTGCAATAAAGTAAATGTACTACTCACACATTTATAATTAAATTAAAGCAACTAATATACCTGTATTTGACCAGCCTCTTTCTCTCTTTTCCAATTCACTGCCCCTCCTGTCATGAGACAGACCAGCATTTGCAGGGTGATGCTCCGTTGCGCATGCCAAGTGGAACGGTCGATAGGTCGCTGTAGAACAGGTGTCATAAATAACCAACCGAACAGTAATGATTTTATAAATGTCAGATGGGGGAAAGGGGAGTCAGCACTACAGGTGTTTAAGTTAGTGCCTGCTTCTCTTTGCTGCGCGTACTTCGGCAGATTCTCCCGCTACTGCCTAGTGATACGAGACCTCTTGTAGTAAGGAGCATAATTCTGAGTAGACTGGATTACTGAAACTCCCTGTTTTGGGGAGCACCGAAATACATCTTGCAGGGGCTGCAGAGAGTCCAGTCTACAGCAGCAAAATTGGAGCTAAATAGACAAGACAGGTCCCCTACGGCGGAGGCCTTGAGGGATCTTCACTGGTTGCCGATTAAGTAAAGAGTCTGCTTTAAATCTCTCTGTATTGTGTTTAGAGCAGTACATGGATTGGGCCCAGTACCCATGCAGGAGAAATTTACTTGGTATAAGCCTAAGAGACAGCTCTGCTCCTCCAGCGCAAATCTGGTAGGGACTACCAGATTTAAGAGGTCCAGGTCGAGAGGCAGAGCTTTTGGTGTTGTGGGCGTATGCCTGTGGAATGAGCTGCCTCAGAACGTCAGACAGGCTGAGACTCGGACATGTTTTAGGAAAAATGTGAAAACCTGGCTGTTCCCAAAGGCTGAAAATATTACTTCCCATTGATAAACTGGTCGACCTTTGTGGGGGTCTATTTTTAAGTCTTAGCGCCAGGATACCCGTAGGGTGACAGTTCGCGCTATATAAGTTCTCAATACCATACAATACAATACAAACCTACTACAGCCAGGCCTTGGAGTAAGACACACACCTCACATGGATACTCCCAAATGTTGCAAATGAATCACATAGAAATTTCTCACCTTGTGAGCACCTCCAGCCAAAAGACAGTATCTGGAGAATTCTTTCCAGCAGTTCCCTCATATGCAAGTAAGTGGTATCGCGCATCATAGTGTCAACTCCTTCCTCCCCTGGAAGGGATGTCGGAGGCACATACAACTGCCAATGCTAAATATGTCTTTTCCATCGTACGCAGTCTCATCGGTTGATGAAGTTTTACAAAGTGCAGATCTTTACTTCGGGATCTTTTTTACAGAGAGATGAGAGTCCACTCTTACCTTACTGGGAAGGATGGGGAGGAATCGGTCTTTAAACAGAGTAGCTGCCAGAAAGAGTGCTACCAAAGGTTAGCAACTTGTTCTTCTGATGAACACTTACACCTGAAGATTCCTCAACTTGTGATTAGATACCAAAGCAGTACCTCACAAGGTGGCAGGCCTGTGGAATGGCTCTGACCAAAATGTCCTGCAGGACCTAAAAGAAGAATGTCTCTCCCGACAGATCTGGCTGTCTAGCAGTAGCGCTTTGTGAACGTGTGAACTGATGGCCACATTGCAGCCTGACAAATGTCCAGGACAGACACTCTAAGTGCCAACTCAATTGTAGAAACCTTGGCGGAAATCACCCTGAAACCGTCTAGGGGCTACTTCATACCCACAGTGTATCAGAAGTTGATGAAGAGGTCTATCCAACCTTATAATCATTCTTTTCTGCTCTAACTTTCTTTGCTACTGCGAACACCCATATAAGCAGTGCTTTCCAAACTTTACAGAAACAGGACCCCATTTTTAGAACCACAAACCTTTGCGCCTGACCTAGCTTTAACAGACATGAGGCGGGTGATTTTTTAATGTAATGGTAGACATGCTTTCAAATGGCTGTGATTTACCAAATAACATACTCTTTACAATTTTTTGTGTTACTATCCAACAGCAATGTAACAGCCTTGACCACAGCCTTCGATACGTCTTTATCAGACTATGGCCATGATAATAATCTGCCCATAAAAGTAGAAGGTGGTGATTTGCACTGGATACTAGAACACTTTTCAGAGTGGGGTGCTGGCCAGTGGCATCCGTTCACTAAAATGACAAGACTTCTGAAAAAAATTGGTGGTGATACCAGTGGTTTTAACAAATTTAAAAAAAAACTTCCGAATCCTCATATCCATTTTGTGTTAAAACAAGGACTGGTGGTGCTTTTTGGAATATATAAAATATTGTGGGAGATGAGAATGAATAAACAAAAAACATGCATCATGCAAAAGACCAAACTTCAACTACGGGGTTGATGTTCAAAAACACTGGGGGGGAAGGATCACAAAACATTGATTGACATTGCTTCATGTCCTTGGTGGCGAGGCAAGACACTGTGGCAAACACATTTCAAAAAGCATTGTGTGGCAGAGCATTGTCATTTACAGACTCCACATTTTCCATTGAAATGGCTACCAAACATGCACAGACATACTGATAAAACTATACAGCACACAAATGATAATGTGGGGAAATCTGTTTCAGTGAATATTTAACATGTGTGCATCAAAATTGATTTATTTTGATCCTACTGAAATCTTTGCTCCCGTCATTCTTAGAAATTATAAAAAACATGATAAGTTTTTGCTTTTCTAAGTACTGATGTATTCAGCAAAGTGGACAGTTTATGGTATTGGTATTATTGGTATGGTGATGGTATTTAAATACTCAAACAAATAAGCAGACCAAGAAAGAAAAGTAAACACCAACCTACATGGTAATAAATAAGCAGGAATTGTTCATAAGACAAGGCATGGCATCTGACCTCTGTCTTTAAAGCACAGCAAATGTGATATGACAACTGCAAAATTTAAAGGCATCTTTACGTATTGCTCATTCTCCTTCTGAAGACCAGCCCTTCCTGATCCACCAAAAATCAATTTGCGACCAACTCAGTTTGGGAATCGCTATTGTAGAGTATATTTGGGAATTTAAACTACTTCTGAATGCAATGTCTTCAAAAAGATCAAACTCAAAAACATTAATAAATTGTGGCACTCAGTCAAATCTTGTTGAAGGTAAGACTGAAGAGTCAACAACATACATCATGCAAAAGACCACGGAGTTGATGTCCAAAAACATAGGGAGACGGGTCACACAGCTTTGGCACTGTTTCAGGTCATTAGTGTTAAGATATGGCAATGTTTGGTGGAATCAACATTTACAACAATATTATGAAATTAGGTTACTGTTTTCAGCAATGTGCAACATGAATGTTTGTTCATATTTGTTGAGAGGCATCTTGTGGGGGTGGTGATGTTTTCTTTTTGTACTTCTGTGTTTTTGGACTGTATTATTGCCATGTGATACTTTTGAGTTATACTGTAATAGTGCGGCGTTCCAATTTCTGTGTTTTGTTGTGCCCTTTTTTGTTTTTGTAGGCGTCTTCAGCACCCAAGCGCATACCTACAATATGGGATGGTTGTCTGCATTAAAGGAGGGGTGGGGGAGCACACAGAAGCAACACAGGGAATGGTGAGGGGATGTGGAAGCAACACGTTGAGAGGGTTAACAGCAATATGTTGAGGGCGGGATGGCAAGCAGAACCAACATGGGGAATCAGGAGAAGCAACACAGAGGGCAAAGATGGGAGAAGCAGCAACGGCCAAGGGAGAGGAGGGCGGTGTGGATGAGGAAAGCAACACAAGGGGTGCGGTAAGCAATGGTAAGAAGATGTCAGAATGCAGCCAGAAGGGAGCCTGTAGACGGAGAGTTACGACAGAGCCACACAGTGTGCAGGGGGAGAGAAATAGATGGAGACATCTCAAACACACATCACCTACCATGGAGCACTTAACACAAAATAAAAAGTTCTTGAAAAGCAAGCAGTGGCAGCTGCGAAAGCAAGCAAACAAAAGAGATTTGAAAAAGCAATGTTCAATAGCAGGGACAAACTGAAGATTAACAAGCTGGGACATGAACAACAAGCACTGGCGTTGCCAATAGGTCTCGCAGTAGGAAAGTTGGAGCTATTGGTTTTGTAAATGACATTTTATATTTATATATCGTTATTGGCATTGTCAATAACAATATATAAATATAAAATGTCATTTACAAAACCAATAGCTCCAACTTTCCAAATGCGAAACCTATTGGCAACGCCAGTGCTTGTTTTGTTTCTGAATAAGAATGCCTATGAAAAATTCCGAATCAAAAATGCAAAACCAGTTTTATAGAATTGTATGCAAGCAGCCCAATTACCCTCCCGAAAATGTGTCCCATGCAAAGTTACTTTTAAATACAGGAACACAACAGGCTGTGGCACGCATTCATTCTAATTTCTTCTTTAAAAAGATCAGTTGGTGAGGTTGAGGCTGTTCTTTCTGTTCCTTTGGGGACAACAGATAAGATATCTACCCTGGGGCGCTTCAATGCCACGGGTTGAAGTCAAATAATGGCGGCAATTTAAATAGCAAATAAAACTGGCGTCCAGTCGGCCTTTTTGTAACAGACAGTCTGAGTGACCCCTGTGTTAATACATTTGAAGGTAACTGTTAAACAAAAATCGTCCCCATACGAGAAAACGGATAAAAATATTTCCGAATATTGGTATGTATTTAAAAACAATCATTGTGGGTAAATAAAATTACAATGTATTGCACGGCACCGACTGCACCCATCTATACATCCCAGCTGCTCGTTGCGACCGAGCAGTAAAATGATACAGGCTTTTCCTATCTATACCACGCATATACAGTGGGCAGAAGATAAACAGTCAAACAAAGGGGCCTGGGACAGGGGATTAGCAAAGCGGGCAATTTAATTTAACATACAATGGAAGACTTTGGAAGGCATGCAATTTTTACGCAACTCTGCCGAGCGTTCTGGTCTTTCAATGAGATGTTATCAGCAGTTCTTCGGTTACAAAGTTAGATATCAACTAAATATTAGAAATGCTGACGGGGACTCTGGTATCACGGAACTGGCTGGACATGTATCCATTATTGAAAACGTGACAGGTTGCCTAAGACAGATAGGCCCACGCCCAGCTCTGCAGAGGCGGGTATGCCATGAGCTGATTACATGGTATTTTTCTCTGTTTGCTGCAAAACTAAGATGTTTGCACCCCAGGGTAATTCTGCTCGCCGGAGATTCCTTGATTAATAAAACGTGAGCGTGCACTCTGCAATTCCAAGTACCTCCTGTCGCCCCTCCCCCAGCCACTGATTGCACAAGGCTGTTTATCCAATTAACTCAGTGTTTGTTTGATTTGAGGGTAGCAAACGAATGCCGAACTTCGACACCATTTAAGGTTAGATAAAACATTTTTTTTTAATTGTGACATGAGACTGGAGGTTTCCGGGTGAGTTTGAACAAAAATAAATTACCCAGTTTGAAAAAGAAGAGAGACGGGGAATGGGGTAGACGTGGTATGGGGAAGAAAGAGGCTAAAGGAAGGAACGGCATTAGAAACGTTGGAGTGCATAGAAAACAAGTTAAGTGGTGCTCAAAACAAGAGGGGAGGGAAGAGGTAGACACAGAGAGATTGTAGATAGAATCAAAGACAGCTAGAGATTAGAGAAAGTTAGACAGAAGATATATATGATGTTGCAAAGAAAGAGAGAAATTAAAGAAGGTTAGAACGAAAAAGCACGCACGAAGACAAAGTGAAAAAACAACACGTACCTGATAATGCCGGCAAACTGAAAGTACGGCCAGCCTGCGGCCGGCCATGAATAATTAGGGGAGGAGAAGCCCTTTGATGTGCTGTGCGGCCGGGAATGCGTGTGCTTGTTTGGTCACGTGATTCACGTGAACTCAAACAAAACCGCAGGAATGAAACTCTTGGTTTCACGAGCATTTTGACCACTTGAATTCTCGCTCCGCTCAATGCGCTTGCGCGCATTGATAGGTCGCGAGACCTAAAAAGCAGGCAAATGAGTGGCAATGAGAGCCGCCCAATAGTAAGAAATGGGCGGGCTCTAAGCACCTGAATATTCTTGATGAGCCAAAACATGTCTCTCAACAGACAGGGCATGAGCAATCAAGTAGGCTTAACCTAAATAGAAACAGACTACTTTGGTGAAAGAGGACCATTCAAGTATTACAACTCTGCCCTAATAAAATGCAAAAAGGCAGAAATTATAGGCAAAGAAACAACTGTTTTCCGAAAATAGCATGCCTCTGAAATATACTATAATGCAATTACATAATATCATAAATTGGGAATGTACGCCACTAATCTCAGACGAATATTCCAGCTGATTACAAAACGACAAGAATCGGGAACCCTTTTGTAGTCATCATTTTGAGTAAGGAAATATATACAATGTAGCTGAGGAAAGTTCCCTCGTGTACTCAGTGCATGACGTTACCACCAATGCTTTCAAAGCATTCGAGTAAAGATAAAAAAAATTTTAAAAACGAGCTTCATCACTTTGACTTATAACCAGATGTTCTTGTCTGTCAAACCTTCCAAATCTGAAATGTGGGTCACTGGCAGGGGCGGACTGTGCCTCAACACAATAAGCCTTACTCGGAAAAGACTGCCTAGATCTAATGTGTCAGCAAAAGGGCATCCCAAAATTGAGAGACACCAAAATTTTACCACAGACTTCGCACAAATTACTTGATCTGAGACAGTGTTAACCTCAATTTCATGAGGCAATGTTTACCCCGCGTTAAGGCACCTCTCAGAACACTAAATTAAGTAAAACATGTTTTGTAATTAAATTTAGTTTGAATCATGCATAACTGAGTTCAAAATCAATGAAATGTTAAGGGGTTTTATTACAAAATTCTAAAATAAGCGGTACAGAATAAATACCACAATGGTTCACAAATGCAGAGTTATACTGAGTAAGTAAAAATCTGATATTATTCTATGTCTCAATGGGCAGCAAAACCAGACAGCATTCCAAGGAGAACAGGAAAATATTCTGCATCGCCCCAAAAATGTAAGATTTTTATACACAATTCTTGCCCAAAATAGGAGAACTTTTGCAGACTTATATGTGTAATGGTGAGCTTTTTTCAGCTAATCAGGGAACAATGAAAATAAATGTCACATTACCTTAACTCTTAAGCACTAACCCACCACATGAATAATTATTCAGCACCCTTAGTGCTAATGACATCCGGAGATGTGAGAACAAAAATAGATACATTTAGTGTCATGTTATTTAAATAAATATGCCTCAGTGAAGCAGTGGAAGACATAGCATGTTGCAAGTTAAATCCGAGTTGGAGAAAGTTCATCATGAACAGAACAATAATAACAGTGGATATTTCCTCATATATTTCTATTTGACTGTGCTGTGCAGAGGTGACTGGTTTTCGAAGGCAGGGGTGGTGGTTCACGGGGGCAGGGAGGACTGAATTAAAAATTAAAATGCAGGTTGCGGGTAGGGGTGGAGGAATTACAATACTCACTTACCTGTCTGCCGCTGCTGCCCACCATCACCTCCTCCTCCTCTAGGTCCTCTTCTGCCCGCTTTCAGGGCAGGAAGCAGGAAGCACCCGGCTCCCAGCCTGACGATAGCCAATCACAATGCTGCAGAGCAGCGTTGTAATTGGTATGAGCACCGTGGGGATCAGCACTCAGCCAGAGAAGGGGAGGCTGGGCATGTCCTTCATGCAGGCTGTAGTGCAGAACATGTAAAGCGTGGATGAGTTTGACCGGCCCGAGACTGCCGGTCAGAGCGCCCTGGGACTTGGAGTGGGCAAGCCATTCTTTCCCTGCCCTACTCTGCGAGCAGAGCATCCTGCCCCTACCCAACTAAGCAAGGGGAAAAATAAAATGATAATAACAAGGAGTTATTTGAATTTTTCCTTTTTTGACCTGCTCAGTGGGGCGACGCTCCTCCGCCTTAATAGAGGAGACGTAACTGGTGTTGTGAGGCTTGTGGGGGGAGGAATGGTGCAGGATGGAGGGTGAAGCAAAGTGAATGGCAGATAAGACTTCCATTGAAATGTGTCCCAGTTAACATACATTATAAAAACACACTTCTACACATTGTAAGCAACTTGTTTCAAAAGCAATTATAAATTTTTTTAAATTTTAAATCAGTCTGCATATGTGGAATCAAGTGTAAAATTATTTTGTCCTCCTTGTTAACAATACACAAAATTAAAGATCCCAAAAATTCTCTTACACTAGTGTGTCCCAACTTTTGAGTGGGTCGCAAACTGATTGTCGAAACAATAAATAAAGAAGCCTTTGAATTCTGTATTTATCTTGTTACATTTGATGAGCTACAAAGATGGGGAAAAATGTCAGGCTATATCGTCTGACACATTGCTGCTTATCTTTAGGTCTCAACTCGACTGTCTCGAAGAGAAATGTTTTGTTCGATCAGTGGGTTTACAGGCTGCCAATCTCCTACCATTGGTAAACTTCAGCGTTGCGCTCATTTTCTTTGATGCCATTCATCATGGCACGCAGAAGTCACGCGCTATTCTTTTGTTTGGCCTTCCCGTAGCGCATGGACCAAGTACAAGTCTCCTTACACTGCTCCAGGTTTGCGGAGGTACCTTTTCTTTGTTTTCAAGCACTTCACAGGAATACTTGAGTTTTCAGCCAGTCTCCCTTGTACGCACACCACTAAAATGCATGCACATGTACATAAGCAAATGCATTTCTTAAAAATTTGTTAAAACATGAACTGCGCTTTTTTTTTGTACATCCAATGGTATTGGAGCTATTGCTTCATCGTCCGTATTGCCATAGCGCAAACACAAGCTGATGGTACTGGAGAGCTTTAAGAGCTCACCAGTTACTTTACACAATTACACATTCATTTTTGTCGATGATCTTGCTTTAATTAAGATTTTTTTCTCACCGTTGCTTGCCCATCTCCCTATCCCCTCCTGCTTCCCTCATGCCCCCACTACCTCCCTCGTCCCTGCAGCTTTTTTTTTTTGCTCCATCCGAGGGCACTGACGCGCTTGTTCCGTCCTCCGTCTTGCCATAGTCCTAACAGTAGCCAATGGTATTGGAGCGCTTTCAGTGCTCCCCAGTTACAACACACAATGACACATTCATTGTCGTAGGCAGAGAGAAGCGTAAGTGATTTGCCCAGAATCACAAATTGTTCAGCCAACCCAGAGATTCAAACTTTGTGCCCCTGTAGGTAGCTCTGGCTTTTCCGCCACATTCTCACTTGAAAGCTCCTCAACTGTTTCTCACTATCTGTTCCACGTTTGTTCAGCAAGACCCCATCAACACTGAGCAAGCATTGGCAAAGCCAATAGATCTCAGCAATGCCCGAGCTATTGGCCTGATCAATGTGAATGCCCTTTAGCCATGTTGTCTAGCAGCATAATAGGCAGTTCAGCATGGATGAAAGTCACAAAAAAAGTGCTATGATGCAGCCAGCGCAGGTCACTTCATAGATTTTTGTATTAGGAGGGACAAAAGAATCCGCTCAACACGGGAAGCGAAGAGAATCGGGGTTGGCTCAACATCCTGTGATTCTGGGCTTTCAGTAACTTTCAGCCATGCTGAACAGCATGTGTGCCACTAAACAACAGGGAAAAGATTCATATTGACAAGGCCAATAGTTCTATCATTGTTGAGACCTATTTGCTTTGCCAATGCTTGTTTTAACACGGGGACTGGTGTTTACAAACTCCTTTCACTTTGCAGTCAGAGAAATTAAATTGAATTATGCAACAATTTTGCTAGTGTACAGAGTGTGTGAAAGGGCTGTCTGGTGTATTTTTTTTACATATAACAAAATATAAATACCTGTAATTCAACAGTACACATTCAGCAGTTAGGAAAACATAAATGAAGAACATTTTTTGTAATTCTGAAGTGCAATGGAAGAAAATATTTTAATAAGATCAAAGCAAATAAACATTTTACTTGGTGCACAAATTAAATATTCACTGAAACTATATTCACACATCATTTGTATGCTATATAGTTTTCTCACGCTAAAATTGAAGGACTGTGCAATTCAGTGGCCATCACAATGGAAAATGCGCTGTCTGTAAATGACAGTTCGCTAACACACGATGCTTTAGTTAAATTAAACAATCGCCCTCCTAATGTCTATTAAAGCTAATTGGGTCATGAAATTCTGTCGTTCTAAAAAGTGGGTCGTGGGTCTAAAAAGTTTGGTGTGCACTGCCTTACCCTGAAGCAGACACTCATGTGCACGATGCTTCAGAACGCGTTATTTACTTTAGGTAAAGTGTCAGCTTTTCATTAATGAACGTGATCAAACAAATGGTGCCCTTTGGTGTAAGTCAAGCACGTGCAGCAGAATGTACAGTTTATGGGACAGAATGCAAAGGCTGGACATTATTTATGGCTCTTCGCAGTCAATTAGCCGATGGACTCGCGTCAAAGACAGGCCGAGGGCACGGCAGGCTACAGGGCTATCCAAGCGTTCATCCTTTGGGCCTGAGAGATTAAGAACCATCGACTTTCGTCATGGCACCTATAAAACAAGCTCCTCCAGATAAATCAATGGGTGACTTGGAGCGTATAATAGCCGCAAGTATTCCCATCAATTATGACGCTGCGTGAAAGATCTACCCTGTAATAGTGCCATTGCCCAACATACTATGAAAATCTTATGACATGCACTTCCTTAGCAGTTTTTTAATTCAATCAGAGACAGAAAGTCTCTTGTTACAAAACGCACATTACAAGCTTTGCATTTCTTCATAACGCCTGACGTTCTTCTGGCTTACTACATGGAGGGTTCCTCCAAATATAAAGAGTAATAATAGTCAATTAAAACTCATTTTAAATGGCGCCCAGTGACGGGAACCACAGATGAATGGACTTCATTAGAACGGGGTACAAAGGGGGCGGCGGCTCATTTAAGTAAGCAGAACACCTAACATGGTACCGTGGCGGTTTTCACAATAACAATCCCTGCCCCTATCATTGGGGCTCAGGCACAACCCCAGAGTGCAGCATTTCAGGAGCCACTGACTGAATCAATGGCCCACAGACCCCGAACACCCGCCAGACATGCCACTGACTGCTGCTGCAGATAAGCGAAAAGGGGCGATATTTAATACAGCGTTTGAATAACGTAACCGAATAGTAAAGATATTTTGCTGAAACATCCTATTTCCTGCTTGTGCGGCATGGACACGGCTTGGAGCTTCGGGATGGAAACCAAACACTAACATTTCATGTGTGTGCCTGTTTCTGTTGTGTAAAGGTCATACTGTCGAGGGCAGTCACTGAAATGCATCCGGAAACCTTCGATGAACGAGAAAACAGGTTGTGTTCCAGTCCTACTAACACTCATACATGGAATAAACCATCTGCGCCCTGTAAAACCGCCGCACGTCTCATAATGTGGCCGATGCATCATGGCAGGTTATATCTGGCAGTATGTAAAAAGCAAATGTCTAGAGCCCCAGAGCTTCCGGAAACAGTTTGCTTGTAGCTTGTAAAACATCCGGCAGTTCAAGGTCATGGTGCAGTATTTAGGTCTGAGGGTAGACTAACTTCCTCTGACAACTTCTGTTTGTGAATAGGAAAAACAGATACCGTTTAGTAAAAAAAAAATCTAAGATGAGAAATACCACCGCTGACATGCATGTTTAAGGAGAGGACTGGATTTAACTAAATGACCCAAAAGGGAGGAGTTCTGGTCTAGCAGCCAAACTATATGTTTCGAAACCTGAAAATCGGGGTTCTAAACGCGGGATAGGCACCTCGCTGAAATCGCGAGAGTCTGGGCAAATCCTCTCACTAGGTCTAATACTGTAAAATATGATATGAAATGTAACGCAATAGTAATTTTATACAAATATAATTCAAACATGTAAAACACGGACTTGATGCAGACCACCTCTTAAGCTGCGACCTCAAGTCAATGCACAGCCCTCAGGTGCTTACCAGCTAGCTTAGCCCTACACAAAGGGCAAGCCATACATACCTTCTGATGACATGCCCGTGGCCTTTCGTTTGTGCAGCCCCCGGCAGGAAATGCTGAAGATGTTACAAGGCGTGACTTCGCAATTAGACAACTACTCGCTCACTGCCACTATTTTCAGGTCACGTAATTATTTTGTTGACATGATGGGCAGAATTTACTTTTAGTAGCTTACTACTACTATTTTTTTCTACTGGGCGCTTTTCTACCCTGTATTATACTAATACAATAAAATCATTTTGATTGTACTATAATGTGAGCGCACCATCTTTTCCCCACGTTTACTATGCCTACCTATAGTTTTTACTGAACCTTTCCCTAGCATTTGCATTTTGTGCAGCTGATAAATTCCTCAGATACGGTCTTCTTTGCTTAGGCACAAAGATCCCTCAGTTGTATGGATAAAATCTGTTGAATTGGCCTAGGCCTTAGTTACCATCCGGGACATACCCTGTTCACTGGAGTTACTGTACTGAAACCAGGGTAATGCCCAGAGCTTAATTTGTAAAAACAAATTTGGTGCCAGGGTCCTCCACGAAAGGTCTGCTGCCAATGCGGCATTCCGTCCATCATTTGTTACCGCAGTCAATGCCAGTACGAGCATAACACCTAACTACCACACTCATACAAATGTGACAACTCAGACTATTTCAGGCCACACAAAGATATAATAATGGAATAAGAGGCAGCTATTATACATTTTCAATGTGAACTGGCTTTATGAACACAGTTGTGGTGCTAATCTCATAATCAAACAGACAGCGCCACCATGTGGTACACTGTCATAGAGCCGGAGATGATAATTAAGTGTCAGTGCCGAGCACTGGATACCATCGGCTCAAATTAAGCATGATAATGGCACTAAATTGTCGGCCTACATTAGCAGCCTCTTTCCTGCACCCACATTCAGGGATATCCTAGCATCCCCAACTCATGGACACCAAGTGGTCGGTATTAGAAACACTTCCACTATATGCCCCAGGTGTTTATTTTATTTTGATTTTACTTAAGTGCGTATTTGCACACCACCATAACCAGTGAGCACCCGAGAAAGCACCACAGCAGTGGAGCACCTGTGGTTTAGCAGTCCTGCTGGACCTCAATAGGGTGTGATCCTCTATCAAGGCTACTTCAACTACACCACAACAGACCTTACTTGGAGGGAGGAACTTTTGAATGGATACCAAAGCAATAAGTCCTAGGTGGTGGCTCTGTAAACTGACTCAAACCAGAAAGTCCTGAAGGACCGAGCGGGCAAAACATCCTTCTCAGTGGACCTGGCTATCCAGGAATAGTGCCTCAATACTGTATGAAGTAAAACCCAAGTGCCGGATTGGCAAACATCTATAACAGGCACTTCATGGGCCAACATAGTGGTAAAAGCATTGCCTTGGGAAGAGTGAGCACACAAGCCTTGAGGAGGCTGATTTTGGCTAGTGCATAGCAGACTTTGATACAGAGCACAATACAGCTCAAGATGGTCCTTTTATGCTTTCGAGTGGTTCAATCTGTGTGGAAGCATACCAGATCACAAATGTATATCACTTGCAGCCGTATATACAGATTTGGTTGGAGGACACCTGGCCGCCAAGATGACATCAATCAATTGTGGAGGAAGGTCAAAAGCACTCAACTGTTGTCCCTCAACCTTCTTGTATAGAGGTGGAGACTGCACTGCCGGCCCAGGTGGATGAATCGGCCCTTCTGCTGTGAGTGGAGATCCGCTAGGAGGAGCAGCCTCATCGGAGGTCAAATGCCAATGTCCAGAAGATCAGGATACCATACTTTCCGTACACAATCCGGAGCCACTTGAATGCCTTCGACCTGGTCAGTCCTAATTTTCTTCAGACCTTTAGGCAGAAGAAGCATTACCAGAAAGGCGCACAGGAGTCCTAAGCTTCACTCTACACAGAACGCGTCTCAGAGCGAAAGATGGCCTGGAAAGTCAAGCCACAGTTCTCCTCATTCGGGGAAAAGATCCTGCACCATTACTTGCATCAACAACTAAATCTGTCTGCTCTAGCGTTCAATCAACCATTCAGATGGTGTGTCACCAGAAAAATTCTTTGGTGTTCAAGCCACATCCAATGGCGCATATCATCCTGGCACAGGGTCCACAACCACAACCTGCTGTGCTTGTTGCAGTACTACATTTTGGTGGTGTTTCCTTTGATGGGGGGTGGAAGGCTTTCAACACCAAGCGGATGGCTCTCCGATCTAGAAGGTTGATATGAAGCCGGGCCTCTGTCAGAGACAGGACGCCTCTAATCTCCATATGGTCTGGGTGGTGCAGGAGAGGTGCCTGCTGCTAACCCAATCACGATCGTGCAGGCACCTCTTCAGATATTTTGCAGCTCCTCGATAATCTGGACTAAATCCTAGTGTTTTGCCCACTGGGGTTTCATATCCCACTTCTGAGTCCACACATGCCATCTGGGGTGCTTGACAAACAGGATGCAGGAGGCCTTCAATTATAGCAGCCACAGAGTTATCCTCACTGAGATCCAGAGCGGAGGTTGAAACATTGGGATTGTAACCCGAATGCCTTAGATTAACTTCTCTGGGGGAAATGAACAAATTGGCACTGTGTCTACAGTGGCTCAGATGAAAGGGAGAGCCTATGAAAGAGTCTGATACGACTTTGCAATGTTGATAGTGAACTTCAACAATGTCAGGAAGTTCATCAAAAGCTGGAGGTGGTAGACAACTACCTGGGGCAAGCCCAACTTTACCAGCCAATCTGAGGTAGAGGATGACTGGAGCAACTGATCTCCAAAGATGAGGTACAATCACCACCATCATAACACTCGAGGAGCACAGCAAACTGAAAATGCTCCTGGCATACTATGAACAGCAGGTAATGCTTGTGGGGCAGCAGGACTGGGATGTGAAAAAAGGTGTCCTGCAGGTCAAGCACTTCCATCCAGTGTCGAGGGCAGACAAGACCTGGGCCCGGGTGAGCATCTTGAACTTCTCCTTTTTCAGAAAGGCATTGAGAGGGTGAAAATCTAATAAGAGATGGAGGCCCTCGTCCTTTTTCGGCACGAAAAAGTAGCAGGAATAACCACCACGAATGACTTCTAGTGCCAGAACCATCTCTATAGCTCCCTTAGCCAAAAGAGTAAGGACTTCTTGCTGCAAGAGAGACCGATGTTTCTCAGCCAGCAGCTCCGAGGATGAGGATGGTGATGGTGGTAGGTGCGGCAGGGTAGCAAGAACTGGCACAGAGTAACCCCGCTGAACAATTTGTAGGACCCACCTGTCCAAAGGGATTGCCTGCCACCCTTGCAGAAAGTGTCGAAACCTACCTCTGACAAGGTGGGTGTGTACCGTAAAGGGCACGCTAAAGAGGCTTCGAAGGGGCAGCAGCTGGTAGTTGTGGAAGAATGAGTTGCCTGTTGTCCATACTGCCCTGCCTGAGGCGTGCTGCAGGCAGGAAATGGATGTGGAGAGTGTTGTACCTGTGGAGGTTGTGGACGGTATTCATTGGCGCTATCAAAATCTCAAAGCAAGCGAAACTGCTGGTGTGCCAGGCTTGGGGAGCAAAAAGGCCCAAAAAGGGCTCCCTGGCTGAATCAGCCTTCAGCCCCAAACAATTGGGAACCAGCCAACAGCATGTCATGAGACTGCCTGAGCAGCTCACAAAAAGCCAGAGGATCTAATCCATGCTTGTCTGCAAATAGCCACACTAGTGCCAATGGCCCTACCAATTGAGTTAGTAGAGCAAGTTCGCAGCAGATGGTGAACCTTGCTGTATTATAACAATCTTGCATGGCAGAGAAAGAATGGTACAGGCTTCTTCCGGAAATATAGGCAAAACGTGAGTGACAGAGTCCCAAATATAGCTACCTAAAAGGCAGCTGGCATTAATGAAACAAAGAGCCAAACTTATGGAGGAGAAAACACTTTTGTTAAAGGTCTCTATCTACTAGGAATGCCTTTCAGGGTGAGTAGGTGGAAACACGTTTCAGTTCACCCAGCTGGCTGAAGACTGCATGTCAAGGGTTTCCAGAATATGGTGCTAAGAGAGGAAGGGAAGGTCACCTGGAGAAGGGTGATGGCATCTGGCAAGCTGACGGGGCACAGGAGGACCAGAGCAGGACTTGACCAAGGTGCCCAAGAGCGAATCTGTGAGCGCCTTATTGAATGGGATCAAATGCTCAGAACTTAAATGGCCAGGCTGCAGCACCTCCTTCAAAACATTGGTTTTGAACTCCTTTATGGGACGGTGACGATCAAGAAACTCCATCGACCTTCGTACAACCATAACTAAGGAAGCACTTCCTTCCGAAGCAAGCACTGGGGTGTGTAAACTAGAACAGTGTTTGGGGAGTTAGCCAAACCACTGGCATCTTGGAGATCCTCATAGGACCCACCTCCACCACCACTGTAAGAGTCAGGGCCGAAACGTTATTGGATTACTTAAGGTCTAGTGGGAAGTATAGGAACTTTGTCCAAATCAGAAAGGTGCTAAAAAGGTTGCAGCTCGGATGGAGGAGAACCTGATCTTGATCAATGTCAGGGCAGCACCATTTTAGTGCTGGGCAGCACAATTGGTTGTCTGTTGTCAACAGTATCCGTGGATAGTGCTCACATGTGGCCCCTGAACGCGAGAACCTGTACCGAAGTCGGTCCAGAGCCCTGAGCTGATCCAGTGGCCCCACCTGGCACCAAAGCCAAACCAGCTGGCAGAGGACCAGGTGGGTGGCCTCCCAGATCCTTGGGGCCAGTAGGTACCCAAGAGGGTGCCAGTAGTATGCCAAAAAGCATATCATAGTGGTACAGAATTCGTCGATTTGCTGTGGTGTAGCCAACGGAAACACCAGTTGCTGTGGGAAGATGGACAGACTACACTACTTTGACCAACTACAGGAGCACGACCTGGAGGTACGTAGACACCCACGCTCATTCTCGTGGGACAGAGGATGGTGGGGCGGAGCGGAGTACCACTTAGACTTCTTGCTCTTATTTTCGCACTTCCATGACGACTTAGTGCGCGAAGAAGACATGTTGTGGGATTGGCACCAGGAGCTACCTTTAGCAGGTATAACTTCAATAGGAAAAGGAACTGTGACTTCATGTTCGAAGACCAGACCATAACAGATAATACTGGTAAGTTCACTGACAAAGATGAAGGAGGAGGACTGATCCGTATTTTGAGCGTACACATTATTCAACGCGACATACTTACCATTTAGTCGAGCCAACACCAGTACATGACAGCCAAATTGGTCAATACCAGACCTATGCAGCTGGAAGGGAAACCCAGGCCCAATCTAAATAAGGACCCCCCCACTCGCAAAAGTGAAATAAGTCGTGTTATACAGTTTTCCCTTCCATTGTTTGTGGAGGGCCCAACCCTCAGGTTCAGTCAGGTGGGTCTCCTGCAGTAATACGGACTAAGTCCCCCTGCTTTTCAGATAGGTCAGGATGTTATAACGCTTTGAGGGAGTGGATAAGCCCCTGATATTTCAGGTAATCAATCTAATCTGGTCTGCCATACAGTCAAGCCCACTTGTAGGCTGGTGGGCCACCGCATCCCGCCTCGGCTGCACCCTCAAAGCCGTCGCCTGACACACAATTCAGTCCCACCCGCCACACACCTCCTCCAAAAGGGAAAAACAAACTACAAACAATCAAGCAAACACAAATAGAACCCCCCCCCCCCCCCCCAACTCTTCCAAGGACTGTGACATGCATAGATCCTGTCCAAACGAGTTGCAGCGAACAGCCTGCAAACCAAGGCCTAACAAGGGGGCTGTTTCAGAAAAGTCAGTGGGGGGAGAGACCAGTCAGCCTAGCAAGGTAAAAAATGTCAAAATAGTACAATAGCACATGTAGCACAGGGGGGAGGGGGGGACCTCGCAGCTCCCCCAATCACAAAATCAAACAAAATAATCAGTATTAATCCACATAAGAAGAAATTCCAGCCACCACACACCATAGTTGAGGAGTGCACCTCGCAGTTCTCTGCCACCGTCCAATCAGGAGTCAAATAAGTCCATCAGCCATGCCGGAGTAACTCCCCTGGAACATGCCCTCCAGACCCAGCACCGTGGAGCCCTCCGAGCTACAGCCCCTGCGGACAGGGGTCCCCCACTGTCTTGAACTCTCGCCAGATATTAGGGATGCCACCATTTCCACCACCTTCATCCAGTGCCGCCTGCTGCTTGGTAGGCCGGGTCGCTCCCCATCTGCGGGACAATTGCAGCTGCGGGCGGAGTGGTCGACAAGGTTCCTCCTCCTCCGGTCCTACCTATCCCCTTATCATATAGTTCTAACCAGTCCGATGCTGCAGCCCGATCTGTGAAAAAATGAATCTTATCCTCTACATATTATTATTATTATTATTATTATTAATATTATTATTATGTTCTTATATAGCGCCTGAATCGACCCCCGTAGGGGTATCTCCGCGCTTGCCTTGGGAACCCGTCCTGGCTTTTCCCTGTGAGATAGCCCCTACAGGGCATCCCCAAGGTGAAAGCCAGGCATCCCGCCGCGGGGGGGGTCGTTGTGGAGATTAAGCAAGCTTAATGCCCAGAGTTGCAGAGTGTGAACCCATGATTAGGTCAGGCACTGAAGCGAGAATTATCGAGTCCATGGACATTTGAGCTCAAGACCCTGCCGCGTCGGGAATTGAACCCTGGTCCCGGGTCTGACCTCTGCTTCAGGGTCTGCCTGCTCTAACCAGTGAACCACACTTCTCCACGATATATATCCTCAGACAGGCCGAAAATAGCAGGGAGTAGAGCACCACAGCTCATGGAGTCTCTCCTTTTACCAGGAGGATGAAGTAAGGATAAAGAGCAACTTTCCCTTCTCTATCTCAAAGGGACCTTTATTGAAGGACTGCAGAGAACAACCCTGTTGGTGTAATGCAGAAGGCGGGCCACCACCAGGCGGGGCAGGGCCCCGGTCTTGGCAGGCGAGCAGGTACTCTGTGTGCCTGTCCAGGGCATAAAACTTAGAAAAACCCTCCAGGGCCACCACATCGAGAAGCCAGTCGTTCAGAAAACCCAGCCAGGAGTAACCCTCAACTGTCTCCAGAAGATCCGCCACCCTAATATTATGGCAGGCCCTACCTTCTTGATCATCCAGCCTTGCTGTCAGGTGCCGAAAATGAGCCTCCAGCTCCATGATACGACGTTCTGTGGTTTGGGCCACAGGTACCAATACATGCACAGATACCTCCAAGGCGGTGAGTCTCTCTGAACATTTTCTACAGTCCTCGCAGATGAGGTCAGGCTGAGCCATAATAGAGTCAATCTTATCCTTCAGGCACTCCCATGTGGCATCAATTACGGTCAAAAGCCTGTTGGACATGCTGTCAAGATGGGAGGCATTCCCGCCTCCCGCAAGCTGTTTGGTCCTCTCCAGGGGGCGCTCGCGAGAGCTTGGACCTTTGCGTGCAACCCGTGATGGAGTCGGGCAAGAGCAGGCCATAATCAGTAGCCAATGCGACAGCAGTCAGGTCCCAAAGCAGTACAGTCATTCACAGCCACAACAGTGCTGTTCTTGAGGAGGGTCAGTCATTGGGGAGCACCTCACTGGCATCGGAGCTAACTCCTAGTCAGAAAGTCCGCAGAGCCCCAAAAAGGGGACCACCAAATGTTAAGTGTCCAAATTATCCAAGGGCAGAGAGGTCCGCAATCCCCCAGTCACAAGCTATACTGCTACTGGAAAGATCTAGCCCGGCATTCAAGTCCATGAGGCCTCCACAGTCCCTCTGTTGGTGTCTCAGGATGGGGAAGGGACTAGGGGGCCACAGACAGCACAGGAACGTGGTCAGGTCATGCAGCCACTGCCCTCCCTGCCTCAATTCTCCAGAGATTACCCCAGAGCCTCGACGGGCAGTACGGGGCAGCTGCAGGGCCCCCTGTCTGCTCCAAAGTACCCCTGTGCTGCTCAAGGAGCGTTGGCCCCATCCTGGGACCTAGGGTCAGTGACACCGCAATCTGGGCCTCCATTGTTGGTCAAAGCCACTTGAAAAGGGGGAGGGAGGCAGGCACGCCCCGTAGTTGATACTGTCACAAGGGCCCAAGCCTGGCAAAGCGCATCTCTGCACGAACTCCACGGCCTCTGTCTCAGCACGAAGGGCACATCTTCCCGCAAGTTGATCGCCGCTGCGCTTTTATCCTCACGAACCACCACTGAAGCAGCACTCACGCTTCGGCACCTGTGGCCCCCACCAGTCTCCATGTAGTCCGGGGGTGCCCGGGCCAGCTCCAGATGTCCAGCGTGGTGGCTGTGAGAGGCTGGAGGGTTGCAGGCTATCGAGGAGCTTGTGCCACCCGCTCCTCACAGCATGGAGGCTAGCTCCACCCATATATTGTCTTTCACTTCTTACTGATATCTAGAATTGCTTGATTATTTATTCCCAGCGACCCCGGGTTTTCAAAAAACAGAGATGTGGATAATCTATGAAGACTGGTAATTGGTCTATTATCCATGATCTATGCAATTGCCACTGCTCATCGGGCATACATCTGTGCATTGAATCCCAACTAATATTAACTTTTTTAATATATTTTTTTCCCAAAGCTTACACTTTCCTCAGCTTCTTTTTGTTTTTTCTGCATAAAATACACAGGTTAAAGACAACCTTTTACAATTGCATCAGTACTGAACAAGACAATCCAGACTAAGATGTTAAAGCCACCTTTTAAAGGAGAGAAGCAAATTCGATTCAAGCAGATGTAATGCCATACTTGATGGATAGATGTATGAAGCCCCAATCCATCTAGATGAATCATTGTGTTGGTCCCGGGTTTCCAAGTAACCTTTAAACAATTCACCTTCACTCTTAACTCATCTATCACAGTAAACTCGGTTACTTCATAGTAAAAGTGGACTGCAGTTTTCATAAGTAGGATTAGAGTCACACAATCCATCTGCTGGCTAGTGACAACCATTATAACATTCACCTAGATGGCCTGTCTTGCTGCATAGATGCGTCCTACTATCTTTCACAGCGCAGACCCCTTAAAGCGACCACTGATACTCCCTGATGATCAGAGTCAAAATGGAGTCTCAAAGGTAAACAAGGAATTTTGAGGCATCCTAAAATTGGAAGGTTTGTGGCTGGATCTGACAGCCCGACAGTGCTAAAGGAAATATCTTTCAAACCGAAGCCGGAATCCCACTGTGCCTTTACAGCACGGACAAAAGAACAAACACGTTTTTAGTACGCATTCGTTTAGCAAGTCGTTATAATGACTTGCCTTAGGGGGCGCATTGGTGCTGGATTTTAATTCCAACACCTTCCCTACTGTTGCACATACTGGAGTTGAAATAGTAAATTAACCTATTCCAAAAACCAGCGCCCCTCTAAGGTAAATCGTTATAACAACTTGTGTGCTGAATGAATGCTGTACCTAAGACGCATTTGTTCTAAAGACGGTGCTATGAAGGCGCAGCGTGATTCCGGCTTGCAGAATATAGTCATACATTCCGGTGCAACACAGCACCACTGCCGGACCATACAACTGGAGCTCACTGATACGGAAAACACAGACAGCATCATACAATTATTGGCACTTCTGACTTTGGCACAGGCTTTGTGTGTTACACCTCCTAGACATGGCTGACACTGCTTTGCAAAAACACATAAGAAAAAGGAAATGCTAACGGGCTCAAAAAGCATGTAGACATGTCTCAAAAAAGCATCAGCCACATCATAAAGTGCAGAATAGCTCTTCTTACCACAATCATTTCCGAGGGCTCCAGCACAATGCACTCGCAGCCTCGCTTGCCTCCGGACTGCTTGCCAAAGCTAAAAAAAAACAAGACGACAAAGAGTGAGCAAGAATGCATTACAAGAGGCTAGAAGGAAAAAACAAAATCACAAGAAGATAAAATATGTTTTTAGTGTGCTTTGGTAGTCTATGTATTTACGTCACACCGATCTGCTATCACTGCTTTGGTGAGAAGGCAGTAAGGCTGATAAAATGTCAGTGCAGCGTTGGTACAGTGCTCAATACAGTGGTAGGATCTTCTGTGTTATAATCCTTCACAACGACCAAACTGCCATTACTCTGATGCATTTGCTAAATTCAGATAAATGTGCAAGCTGAGGCAGGGGCAGCTGCCTGACTAAGACTGGAGAGATGTGCTGGTAGAACCGAGGAAACCATTTAATTCTGCACAATACTGGCTATTGCAATTCATTTGCAGAAAGTAGACCAGAAAAGGGTACATCTCTGGCGAATACAGAGCGACAGCTCAAACCATTAGTTATGGTAGTGCGGGAGCCCAACCTCAATAATCTACTGATCCCCAGGACACCCCTGTTTTTACCTGAGGTAGTTCGGCTCAGTTTCCATTGATCTAGCGACAAGAGCCACCACCCTCCACAATCATTGACAATTAACTAGCAGAGTACGAATCAAAAAGGAACCTGGAGCCACTCAATAACTACGTTCTAGATCATAAATACAGTTAAAATATTACAAAATTCTTCATGGAAGTGAGACAGAAAAATGCAGTAAATACCATGAAGAGTCAGGTATATAGTAAAAAATCTGAAAACATAATAGTCTCTAGTTAAGCAGTTAAATCCCTATCCGTTCTAAGAGTCAAACTCATAAAGAGTGCTAACAGTATTCTTAGGAAGGAGAGAAAGTCTCCAGTAAATCGGACAGAGCCTCGGGAGGAACCTTATAAGTCACCCGAACCGTTCAAGCCAGGTGTTACACATATTTTATATGCAAACATTTAGTAAAACTGCAGATTCATTATGACAATCATGGATAGATGACACTGGACAAATCAGAAACACATTTGTCATAACTAATAACACTTAACACCAACTCATTTCTTAAGGTAAGAGAAATCTTATCTTTGCTTTCTCAGCAACTGCAGTTTGGAGATGTAGAATTCAGTGTGAAACATTTCAGACAAAGATTCATACAAAATGCTCTACAGGCCTACATCGGAGTTTCACGCAGAAGTCCTTCAAAATGATACATGAAGAACATGGTGGAAAGTTTAATTCAAAATACAAACTTTCTAAGGACAGTTCTCTCCTATGACACAGCACTCTGTACTCCACAGAAACTGTGAGGAGAAAAAACCATCAGCAGCTCACTGACTGGGAAAGGAAATGAGCAGGGACAGGATGAGCAGAACACCAACAACGGCATCCATTTTCATTAAATGGTGTCTCACAATGAGTATGTGGCACAGCCATAATACACTATTAATCACTATTCTAAAACATGTATTAATGTTGTTTCACGTGCAACATCATTAATTAACCAATTAGTTACGACTACATGCATCATCAAAATTATTAATTCATATAAATAAGGTCACCATAAATTACACATTTAAAAAGCTTTGATCGTAGCTCACAGAACAAGGTAAATTCTCATATGGAGTATGGGAGTGTAGCGCAATTCCTAGCTTTTGTGGAAAGTAGGTCAGGGATCTGATGTTGTGGAAGGCAGCTCACCCTGACCCAAGGAACTGCATTATTAGGCCTACTGGAAAAAAAGCTTTACACATTTGGGGCTGTTTATTGCTAAGAGGTGCACTGCGCTGAACTGGTGTATAAAGGACGCCCCTGAGGTAGCGCTTATACCCATATGCAGCAAGAGAGGTATATTATTTTACAAACTTCATTTTGTCAGGCCGTTGCTTGCTTAAATAAGAAATGTGTGTGGCTTGTGGATGTCTAACATTATCATGCATGAGCGTCTTCTATGCTTAGTTTTGCCTGCTTTGATTCATGTGGTCATCCATGGTAAACCCAAGTTATACTATACTGTACCCAGCACTCTGGATAGTTTTGGCATAGTGATGGTGCACATGCATGTGCTATTTCTTCATGTTGAATGAACATCTAGTTTTGGAAATGCCAAAAAAACGGTTTATTAAAAGAAATAATAAAATGAACAATGCCCCTGTTGGGGCAAGGCAATGAAGCCAGTAAGCAGCGGCCATCTCACCCCCCAGATGCCCGGCATGTTGTGGCAGTCACTGTCACGTACATCACACATGTATATGCGGTGACAGATGTGATTCTTAAAGGTCCCATTTTACAGTTCCAAACAAGAGCTGAATCTCAGAGATGACCTCACTCAACGAGCTACATTCTTTTCGAGTTAGCGTTCACATCAATAAGACTAGGTGTAAGGAGCACACAACGCCAAAATCAAAAAGTAAGGAAGGCCATTAATTTAGTTTTGGGCTTGGAATGGGATCTAGCAATGTTCTAGACTGGCAGGACTCTTGCAACACTTGGTCTCCTCTTGCAGGACCACGTTAACATCTCATCCACGAACACAGATTAACAAGAAATGCACATTAAAGCAGGAGTGATGCAATTGCCCGGGAATTGAGAATGGCATAATGTTTTGATTTGATGATGACGCGAGGGAGGAAAAAAAGGCAGAATCAGTCTCCTGTCACCGTTCAAACGAGGAACCAGCTGTTGACTGTGGCACAAAATGTGATTATATTCCAATTCATTAACGTCTGCTTTACGAGGTCGTGCCTCGAGTGAGTAGCAGTGATGAAAAATCCAATTTAGCAATGTGTAAACAGCGTACTGAATGTTTTATGTAAGTGGGGGAACCTAGAACAGCACATACTTGACACAAGAGAACTAATTATCTAACTGAAAAGTAAACCGAACTGGCACTGTTTGCTAACATTTTGGCTTTGTCGATGCTTATTTTGTCTAAAATTTGTAAAACTTAAATGTTGGGGATGCTGCCAGGCCATCACCAATATAAAAAAAAATGGCAAAAATATATTTTAGAATCTCAATAAACTCAGATTGCCATTGTAATCCCTGGAAATGAAGAGAACTACTTTTGTATGCGAGTATATGCTCCTTGTGAAAGAGCGGCAGTCACTCAGAGTGAAGCTAGCCAGTGCCGAAGCGGGCAGACCCAGAGTTCCAGCCGGTATGCTATAATTGAAAGAAAAATGTGAATGACAACAACAACAAAAACAAGCATTGGAAATGCAATAGGGCTCGCATTAGGAAAGTTTGAGCTATTGGTATTATACATGATTTTTTTTTATTTATGCGTCATTTTTTAAAATAGCTAAATTAATAGCTTTGTCATTTACAATGCCAATAGTTATAACTTTTGCAAATGTGACACCTATAGCATTTGTAATGCAACATATTTTGTATTTACGTGAATTAGATGTATTGATATTACAAATAACAATGGCTTTTAATTTTTTAAAATAATTAATACTTAAATAATGTATTCAATTTGTAATGGCAATAGCTTAAACTTTTGTAAATAACTTTTGTGAAGATTATGTTCAGTGTTTTTTATTGTGACGAAAATCCAAGAACAGAAGTGAAATATTAACATCTATTTGTAATAGAGCTTGAAACATTGAGAGAACAGATTTGAACCAGTGATACTGTGGTGGTGCTGAGTGATGCTGTGGTGGTGCTGAGTGATGCTGTGGTGGTGCTGAGTGGTGCTGTGGTTACGCTGAGTGATGCTGTGGTTACGCTGAGTGATAATGTGGTGGTGCTGCTGAGTGGTGGTGCTGAGTGGCGGTGCTGAGTGGCGGTGCTGAGTGGCGGTGCTGAGTGGCGGTGCTGAGTGGCGGTGCTGAGTGGCGGTGCTGAGTGGCGGTGCTGAGTGGCGGTGCTGAGTTGTACTGTGGTGGTGCTGAGTGATGCTGTGGTGGTGCTGAGTGATGCTGAGTGATGCTGTGGTGGTGCTGAGTGATGCTGTGGTGGTGCTGAGGGTGGGTGAGGGGGTGTGCGAGGGTGCTGAGGGGTGCTGTGGTGGTGCTGAGTGATATTGTGGTGGGGGTGAGAGTGTGTGAGGGTGAGAGAGGGTGTGTGAGGGTGGGGGTGTGAGGGTAAGGGTGAGGGTAAGGGTGAGGGTAAGGGTGAGGGAGGGTGAGGGAGGGTGAGGGAGGGTGTGTGAGGGGGTGTGAGGATGAGGGGGGTGAGGGTGAGGGGGTTTGAGGGTGAGGGGGTTTGAGGGTGAGGGGGTTTGAGGGTGAGGGGGTTTGAGGGTGAGGGTGTGTGAAGGTGAGTGATGGTGTGTGAGGGGGTGAGTGATGGTGTGTGAGGGGGTGAGTGATGGTGTGTGAGGGGGTGAGTGATGGTGTGTGAGGGGGGTGTGTGAGGGGGTGGGGTGTGTGAGGGTGAGTGAGGGTGAGTGAGGGTGAGGGAGGGTGAGGGAGGGTGAGTGAGGGTGAGGGAGGGTGAGTGAGGGTGAGGGGGTGTGTGAGGGTGAGGGGGTGAGAGGGTGTGTGAGTGTGAGGGTGTGTGAGGGTGAGCTGGTGTGAGGGGTTAAGTGAGGGTGAGAGGGTGGGTGGGAGTAAGTGAGGGTGAGAGGGTGGGTGGGGGTAAGTGAGGGTGAGAGGGTGGGTGGGGGTAAGTGAGGGTGAGAGGGTGGGTGGGGGTAAGTGAGAGGGTGGAAGAGGGTCAGGGGTGATGGTGTGTGTGAGGGTGAGAGGGGGTGTGAGGGTGAGGGGGGTGAGAGGGGGTGTAAGGGTGAGAGGGGGTGTAAGGGTGAGTGTTGTGTACAGAGGAGACGAGTAGGGTGAAAAACTGAGCCATTGCTGGGACTTTTCTGGTAAAATACTTGATGAGAACCCAGGCCAGTATAATGCTGTCTTCTGCGTGCAAGTCTGTGAAGTCTGCGGAGCTCGTACCTTGTAGGTGCCCGCTGGACCTGTGTAGGAGGGGTGTAGGGAGTCTGGGAGGGTCGGGCAGACCAGGGAATGGAGGACGAATAAGGAAGCGCTGACACTTGATTAAGAAAGGCTCCGTTTGTGCTCCGAGGGTGGGGAGGGCTGGTAATGCGAAGAAGGATGGGGGAAGCTAAATTATAATGCCGAAGCGAAGGTCAGCATCCACCGTCATTATCTTCGGTCCCTACCGTATTGATGCGGACTACGGACCACTTCGAGTCTCCCTTTTTCCCAATGCCTATTAAAACAAGCTTGTGTCCACTTTGGTCTACTCCGACGAAAACAATGGAGTTCACTCACTGTTTGGAAAGGAGGGGGAGGGAGGAGTGAAAGGAGGGGGAGGGAGGAGTGAAAGGAGGGGGAGGGAGGAGAGAAGGGAGGGAGAGAAGAGAGTTGGGTGGAGGAGCGGGGGTAAAGGCAAGACAACAAAAGCAAAACCAGCGCGACATTCATGAAAGGGCACCGTCCTGGGGCTCCAGCCCAGACTGTCTCACAGCAGAGCGGAGGAGTCAGGCGGGTGGAGAGGGAGGGCTGTGCTGGAGCCTGATGACTAATTGGGGGAGAGGAAGGGAGACCAGATAAGATATGCAGCAATGAATGTGATACCAACGCGGCGCTTGTAAAAGGGGCGCAGTGCTGATAAAGTATGTTGACACATTATCCTGCCTGCAATAGTAACGAGAGGTAATACCGTATTTCTCCTGCAAGCTCACGCACTTTTAAGTCACCACATGCCTACTGGTAATAAGGTACATACGGTTGGGGAACGTATGAAGTGAAGAGCTTCTAACAAATGTTTTATGTTTGAGGAAGTGCCATCAGAGAAATGCGTAGAAAGGAGACACGGCCTGGCGGCCGTGAAACTGAAAGCACGGCCGGACGGCCGTAAAAAAGCCTTTGATGCAGCAGGGGGCAATTAGGGGAGGAGAATGGCTGGGCTGGCGGCACCAAGCTGACTATTTGATGCTGTGCACGCGCATTTTAACTCATTGCGCTTGCGCAATGAGTTAAAAAGCACATGCACTGCATGGAATCGCCAGTGGAATCGCCAGTGGTTAAACTCTGGATAAGCCACTATAGAGCAAGCGCATCAGCAGGCGAGCCCTAAAAAGGATGCGGAGGACTGGCTAAAAATCCCTATAACTAAGTATACTATAACTTTCCATAAGTGACTGGCATTGTTTTTGTAACTTCACCAATTCTAAATGAAGTTGGTGTTTCCCTGTGAGTAAGTTGACAGCACAGGAACATGTTCCCTATCCAATAAATGAAGATATAGGAGATGGGTGATGGCCAATTTAGTTAGAATTGATAAGGTAAACGCGAGCCTACACTGTGGACATGTATTATCCCCACGGGGGGTGGGGGGAGAAGCAAAGAGAGAGAGGGAAGAGAGATAGGGAAGAGAGGGGGGGAGAGAGATAGGGAAGAGAGAGAGGGAAAGAGAAGGAAGAAGAGGGAGAGAGGGGACGAGAGGGAAAGAGAGGGAAAGAGAGTGTGAGTGTGTGTGTAGAATTCAGTCTAGCTTTAGTCTGCTGGCATAGTTAGCCTTGAATTTTAACTCTTTTCTAAACACACATCTGACAACCACCTCACCGAGGGCTCAGTATATTTTTCCTCTAAGAGGAAAAGCCCCAATCCCACACTTGCACAGAGCCTGTGTGAGCTTCTACAGTGAAAGTAGTAAATGCAGACCACTTTAGTATATTGATAGGGCTTCTGGTGCAGAATGCCTACAGAATGATTTTATGGAATAAACAGTTACACTAGTGCTGTTCCCTGCCAGGCCTACCATACAACATGGCAACTTATACCTTTTTGGAAAGGTAGGACCAAGGTTGACATTAGCTGCGTAAATTGATATGCTCAAAACTAAAAGAGATGAAAAATGTTATAAAGAAATCACAGATTCAAACGAGTACGTAGAGACATTCCTCTACCCACCACGTAGTAGTCAACGTAGATGAACAGTACCCAAAGTAAAATAAAGCTTTCTGACTGTGAAGCCTCACCATATACAAACATAGTAACACGCTAGGAAGTATAGCAACAGTTTATCCTCATGCTGCTTCCTTGGAGAGTCAAGTAATTTAGATGCAACTGTATTAAAAAATGGGATATTCCCTGCTGTGACCCGTCCTCTAAACAGAAATTTCTTTATTCTATACCAAAATGAAAAATCCATTTCCCATATGTTTCCCCATATTTTTTATTTCTGTGCATTTTGCCATTTTTTGTACTTGTACTTTTTTAAATCAAAAAGCATATTAAACCGCATGTTGCAGATTTCTTTTAAAGAAAATGAGAGCTCTAGACCCATTTGTTGAAACAACTCTGAAAATAGAAGGGTTTCATAAGAGTAATAATACATGTTTTACTTTCAATGGCTATCTTCAAGGCATCAAACTTTTTGTATACTGAGATTGTTTCGGTTCACTTTCACATTATAGGGTTCCTATTCAGTTTTCAAATGTCACAGAATTATGGGGATAGTTTTTAAAACTCCCCAATATATTGAGCTAAAAATACAATAGAATATATCACCATTGTAATCATAGAATTATATTCACTGACTCAATCATTGATACAAACAGACATTTACCCCACCCAACTGGGTATCTGCTGGGCCACATGTGTTCTGTTTTAGGTCATAAATAAGCATTTTTTGCAGAACTTCTTATTCTAAGCAAGAAGCACGAAAAGCCAATTAAACATAAATGCTCTGTCCACCCAAATTGGATTTCCAGAATGTGGCTGAATATTCCCAAAATCAAAAGGTAAAGGATAGAACCTATTTTATGTTGAGGAAAATGACAGATAGCATAAGATTAATATAACCAATAAAGTCAACCACTGTGAAAAATATAGCTATATGGATCAAGCCAGCCGATGTTAAATCACACGGGAACATTGTGACTCCATTCATTTTAAGCATAAATTAATAATAAAAAAACATGGTTTAGGAGATGTATTAATTTACAGCACCTGCTGCTCACTTAAGCAAGCCTTTTTTATAAGTTATGTGAAGCACCTGGCCCATGAAGTGCTGTATAAAAGTAAATAACCTGCCCGTAAAAAGAAAACAAATCCTAAATTGGCTGGACATTTTATTCCATCCCCCTTCTACAAGCAAACCGCCTATTAGCATCACTGCCCAGCCTTTCACACTTAATCCTCATGTCTCTCTGCTGGTTCACAAGCCGGATGTATAAATGAAGATGGACAGGCATTCCTTACAAAGGTTGTCTTGGCACAGCATCAGTGCTGTACACAACAGAAGGCTGGTGAGGATTCAGGCAGCTGTGTCTTTCTTCAACGTGGAGTGCCACTGTACAATGCTCCTGCTACTACCATATGCGCCCAAATGCTTTCAGTGACACTAGGAGGACGGCCAGTCTTTTAATCTTTTCACCATATTGCATAATAGTACAAAGACCACGAGGATGGGTAACAATTAGCTTTACCATAGGAGAGACTAATACAGGAAATAATTAACAATTGCAATAAAGGTAAAAAAAATATGAGTCCGGCTCTAACTGTCTGGTGTAGAATGGTTAGTCAATCACTCTTAAGTAAGCAATGAAACAAGCTAAGGTCATATGTTTAGAATAAACACCTTTAACCATAAAATAGCCAGTTGATTGTAATATTTGCAATCAGAGCTGTTCAGTGATGAGCTGCACTGCTTTGAGGAGGAAGATGTTGCTGAATGCCTAACTAGTCTTACTCCCCTAACCACTGTAATCACAGGTTTGATAATCTTGGTGAAACACAATTGCTTCTCCCTGTATAAAGCCATAAAGAGCAAGCTTCCTATCTAGTTAGCTCATCAGTCACCGCAGGAAATCAGCATTCAGATCACAAGGGCAAACTGTAGAGAAGAAATGTTTCATGATTGCTTCCTAATGTGGAACCTCCTGCATAGTTTTTAAGAAGTGGTGCAATTTAGGAGGTCCCAGAATTCCTTTTAAACACTACTCTAGACACCAACTTGAGTAAGGTAATAAGTAGCACCAACGGATGAATCTCTGAGTCACCGATATGCATTTTATAAATTATCTCACTCCCTCTGAACGAATTTTTACTCTTCTCCGTTTCCACTTGCTCCACACAAGCATTCATTTATCCTGTAAGGGAAAAGCATCCTGTAGGAACACAGTGGCATTCTTTTGTTGATGAGAAGATGAAAAAAAAGTATTCATCCTCTATTAGATCTAACCTGCTATACACTTTCCCTTACAGCACAAAGATTTAAAAATGCATCTTTTTTTAAAAATATCCAAATATTGCGGAACATGTTGAATTTTCATAATATAGAAGGTGCTACCTGTCACTATTTACAAGAAACATGAGAAATATCTTCAGCTCTGGAGTAGATACCAGAATTTGAGTACCTTCATTCCCAATGGTATGCAACAAGATTCTCAACTGTTGTTGCAGCACCCCAGTGCATGGAATTGATAGATTACATATGGAACAGACAGACTACATACTGAAACAACATCTAAATCATGTCTCAAGACACAGGTCTTCTCGTTCAGCACGTCCAGTGGACACATTTTCTACCTCAAGTTGTTGACTTCAATCTTAATTGAGTAAAGTCAGAACATTAATCTATGTAAAATATAAGTCTTATGGTTCCTATATAATGCTTAACATTTACCTTAAGCTTGGACCAAAAGAAGATAGGAATCATCAAATTAATGATAAAAAGACATTGTGTGTTCAACTAGCAAAACTGCCATTCACTACACAAATGCACGTTTGATGTAGGTCAGGAAACATTCTCTTAATGTGTCCACAATGAACTTAAGGTGAAGGCAAGAAACAGGATTATGTCTTTGGTATAAATTCCACAACATGGCCTAAGGCCTCTGCCACTGCTTGATGTAAAGACAATCTCAAGGTAGCACATTGGTTGACATACTCAATTTTCAAAATGTTAAAGTTAAACTTCGCATTGTCTTAGCGATTATATATAATAACATACTTGAGCATTTTCGCATAAAATGAGGACTTTCCTAGCCAAGGACATATGAACTCACTTAAAAAAAAAAAACTAAAGATCAAATATAATCGTTATTAGGTCTTGCCTAGAAAAAGCTATATCTTTCTCGCCAGACTAACGTAATCCAAGAAAAATACATTAATATACATATACATATATACATTGTGATCTTTTGGAGGTCCCCTCTTCATCTGCTGGTTTGTTAAACTGTCATGCAAATTCTGCTTCAGCACGCTACAGTATGGGCAATGGGTCAATCCTCTTCAGCCATGGGCTATCTTGCACAGAGTGGTGCCATTTTGCCTGATCACGTGCACATCTGCCTAAAAAATGCTCTTCAGTGCCATTGATGGAGGGCGATACTTTGTCAACGTTTTTTCTTTTCTTTCCGTTCTTTATTTTTTAAATTTTTTCCCGTCATACTTGTGTGTTTAAACTCGGTCTTCAGGTTACGTTTTCTTAGCGCCAATAAGCATCATATTTTCCTCCAATGTACATTACAACTAAAGAGTTACTATACCTGTTCCAAGTATGCCGTCCTGCATTTGAGAAAGAAACTTGTACGGTTAAAATTATATGTAATGGGAAATTTTCTTATTTTATTTAACATTTTTATTGCAAGATTATAGCCACAACGTTTTGGGGTAATGTCTTTCTTTTCTTTCTTCTCTTATATTTTGTGGCACATGCTTGAAAAAATTATATAAACAAGCATTTACAATGCAACGGTTTCGCCTTCCGAAAAGTTTGAGCTATTGGCATTGTAAATGACAAACTTTTTATTTATGTGTTGGTTTTGAAAACAGATACATAAATGGCATTGTCATTTACAATGACAATAGCTTACTCTGTCGCAAATGCAAGATGTATTGCATTTGCACACACACACCCACACAAGAGCCCACACACACACCACACAAGAGCCCCCCACACAAGAGCCCCCCACACAAGAGCCCCCCACACAAGAGCCCCCCACACAAGAGCCCCCCACGCAAGAGCCCCCCACACACACACGCAAGAGCCCCCCACACACACATGCAAGAGCCCCCCACACACGCAAGAGCCCCCCACACACGCAAGAGCCCCCCACACACGCAAGAGCCCCCCCACACAAGCAAGAGCCCCCCCACACACGCAAGAGCCCCCCACACACACAAGAGCCCCCCACACACACAAGAGCCCCCCCCACACACAAGAGCCCCCCACACACACAAGAGCCCCCCCACACACAAGAGTCCCCACACACAAGAGCCCCCCACACACACGCAAGAGCCCCCACACACACATGCAAGAGCCCCCTACACATGCAAGAGCCCCCCACACACGCAAGAGCCCCCCACACACGCAAGAGCCCCCCACACACGCAAGAGCCCCCCCACACACGCAAAAGCCCCCTACATACGCAAGAGCCCCCCACACACACAAGAGCCCCCCCACACACACAAGAGCCCCCCCACACACAAGAGCCCCCCACACACACAAGAGCCCCCCACACACACACAAGAGCCCCCCACACACACACAAGAGCCCCCCACACACACACAAGAGCCCCCCACACACACACAAGAGCCCCCCACACACACACAAGAGCCCCCGCACACACACACAAGACCCCGCACAGACACACAAGAGTCCCCACACACAAGAGCCCCCCACACACACGCAAAGAGCCCCCCACACAAACACACACGCAAAGAGCCCCCCACACAAACACACACGCAAAGAGCCCCACACACATGCAAAGAGCCCCACACACACACGCAAAGAGCCCCACACACACACGCAAAGAGCCCCACACACACACGCAAAGAGCCCCACACACACACGCAAAGAGCCCCACACACACACGCAAAGAGCCCCACACACACACGCCAAGAGCCCCACACACACACGCCAAGAGCCCCACACATAGGTCAGGGGTGGCACAGAAGCAGAGTTTCACCAGCTGAGGCTCGCATGAAGCCTCTTGCATGAAATAGAGGGAGGGTAAGGGAGAAGTTTATTCCCCAGGAGTTCAGAGCGGGTGGTGATGGTGGGACGCTTGGCCGATGTTTGTGGCAGTTATCTGCAATAATCTAATGCTGACAGGAAGCAGTGTTTTATTTGGTAATTAACGGCGTGGAGGTGGAACTGCCATGTCACCTCCTAAAACTGGGGAATGTGATGAAAGATGCTATCTGCAGTTCCATCCTCCCCACTTGTGTTTAGGATTGTCAGAATGAGAAATGTCAGCATTATGAAAGCTCAGCTCTGCTTTTGATATGAGAAAACCCTTAAAAGCTACCCTTTCTCCCCCACACTCTCATTCCCCTCTCTGTATAAAGCTCCTTTTTTTTCTCTCCCTCTCCAGCTCGCTTGCTTTCTTTTTATTCACCCTGTTTTGTCAGCTGGCAGAAATATAATTCTTTCCCCTCTTTCTTTTCCATTACAAGCCTCCGTTTTTTGTTTGTTTTACTGTATGTTTCACGGCCCCTAAGGAAATTATCTTGTTTAAATGGCAGTGTCTCCGAGGCATGAATCCAAATACCGCGTTGTAAAGGTATGCGTGGTAATAGTATGCGTGCTAACGTCATACATCCCTTTCCACTCTCGCCCTACGAGTGTTTAAACAGCCAACAGACTGTAAAGAATAAATAATAAAAAAGTATCAATTATTTTGATGACTGTGAGATTCAATTAAGTATTAATTTTGCCCTCCAGTGGACCTATCAAGGCATTCAAACAGGGGCAGGCTCGGCTGAGCTAAATACGTGCCGAGTGCCTCGGCCCTTAAATAGGGAGAAAATGTATTTACGTACAGTATTTGAAGCAGAGTGCACTGAGGCACAGAGTCCAACACTTAAGTGCTGTGCAAATTAAGCCCCGGTGAGAGAGACATTGTTTGCAGCGATAGGAGTATTGACTGCAGAAGTGCCTTTCATGACAGTTTATTTATTTATTTATTTATTTATTGTGACTTGTATAGCGCACTATAACCCAGGGGTCTCTAAGCGCTTTGTTAGGATCAGCTAGACAATAAAAAGATGCATCAGATTACAATTGGCGGCCACCCCACGCTTGCTGGAAAAGCACAGTTTTTAATTTCTTGCGAAAGGGCATTAGTTTCTTTTCATTGCGGAGTTCCAGCGGTAGTTTATTCCACATAGCTGGCAAAGTATGTGAGAAAGCACGCCCACCCACAGTGGTCAGTCTACAGCGTGGCTGAACCAGATAGATGGAATCAACAGATCTAAGCACCCTCCCTGGTTTGTAAAGGGACAGGCGAGATTTCAGATAGGTGGGTGCTCTGCCATGAAGCGCTTTGTGTACAATGCAGAGCCCCTTGAACATTAGCCTCTGCCTAACTGGCAACCAATGGAGTTCCCGCAGGAGGGGGGATGCCTGGGTACTCCTTGGTTTCTTAAAAATGAGCCTAGCAGCATCATTCATGACCGTCTGCATTCTGTTTAAGAGGCCCTGTGGAAGTCCTATATACAATGAATTGCCATAGTCCAGCCTGGCCAAGATCATTGCAGAAACCGCGCTCCTTAGAGTGGAAAAAGAGAGCAGCGGGGAAACTTTCCTGAGTTGGCGAAGGAGGCCGACGCAGCAGCCCACCACAGCTGTGACTTGCTTTTTCATGGACAGCTTACTGTCCACCTGGATGCCCAGGCTCTTAACCACCTCCGCCGGTTCTGGAGGCGTGCCCAGCTCCCCAGGCCAGAAACGATCACACCAAGGGTTGCCAGCGATGGTAATCGGCAACACCTCGGTTTTGTCCGGGTTGATTTTTAGGGAGTTGCCGGACATCCAGTTAGCTGTGCTTCTCAGAATGTTTTGCAGTCTGGTAAAGGCATTCTGGCTATCCTCCAGCTGGATGATAATCTGGGTGTCGTCTACGTAGTTATATACCTGACAGTCCATTTGATTAAGCATTCGAATCAAAGGCTGTAGGTATATGTTGAACAATAGGGGTGACAGAGCAGACCCTTGTGGGACTCCGCAAGTGATCGAAGTTGCGGTAGAAAGCATGTCACCTAGTTGCACTTTCTGCGTCCTCCCTTGAAGGAAGGATGTGAACCATGCCAGTGCTATGCCCTGAATGCCGAAGTCCCTCATCAGCGACAATAGTTGTTCATGACACACGGTATCAAATGCCGCGGAGAGGTCCAACAGCACCAGGGCCCCCGGGATTTTCTTGTCTGCTCTGTTCCTAAGCTCATCTACGATTGACAACATAACCAGCTCCGTGCTGTGATTCGCACGGAAGCCTGCTTGATTCGGCTCTAACAGCGTGTTGCTTTCCAGATGTTCTGAAAGGGTGGTAAGGACATGCTGCTCCAGAACCTTCGCCAAGAATGGTAACTGGGAAATTGGTCTGAAGTTTTTCAGACATTTTGCGTCTGCCCCCGGTTTTTTTTTTTTTTTTAGTTCAGAAAGATTTTATTAATTTTTAAGGCAAAAGGAAAAAGCATAAATACAATACAAAAAAGAGGAAGGAAGTTACAAGCGTAAGTGGTCAAATAACCAATATGAAGCGTAATCAATCATAATATGTAAAATTAACATATAATAATACAAAAGAATCGCAATTAAGGAGGAAGGGTAAGGATGGAGGGAGGAAGAGGGGAAGGGAATAACATGTCATAGGAACGTGAATTCATAAACTACAGAGTTACAGTTAAAATGCAATGTAAAAATAGAATATAAGAAAATGTATAACAATATCAGTGCAAAACATATGAATCAATAGGTAACCAAAACGATTGAAATGATTGTGGATTATGAGTAACGCCTTTAAGAGAAAGCTGCGCACCTCTTCTCGTAAAGGTGATCCATGACCACCAAGCATGAACTGAAAGAGAAGAAGCATCTTTCCAACAGAAAGTAATGGATTTTAAGGCAGCTGTGATTAGAAAATTAAACAATTTTGCCTCTGAGTCCGAAAGGGGGTGAGTCAGGGCAATCGATTTGCAAATTAAAAAATTAAAGGAAAGATCATCTTGTAAAGGTAAAATTTTCAAAATTACATTCCATACTTCCAACCAAAATTTCATAATAACTGGACACTCAAATAACATATGGCGTAGGGAACCAGGGCTAGCGTTGCAGTGCCAACAAACATCAGAAAGTAATAGTTTTGCATGGAAAAGACGTGAGGGAGTCCATAAAGTGTTAAATAAAATATAAGCATTGGTTTGATAAAGGGACACTGGGAGCCAGCCAGAGATACTGTCGAGCCATATAGAGGACCATGAGTCATCTGACAGGGAGATGGAAAGTTCATTGTTCCAAAACGACGAAATAATCTGGACATTGGAGCCCTGTGAGGAGGAAAGTTTTTTATAAAAAACAGAGACAGCTTTAGGGGAAGATGTTACAGCTGTGAGGTAAATTAATAAGTCATTTGTGGTGGAGGAGGGAATACCATTGGGGAAGGAATCCAAAATTGAGTTACATAAAAATTGATATTTTACAAGGTCATTAGCTGGGATACCAAACTTTAACTGTAGCTGTTCAAAAGGAATAAAAGCATTGTCATTAAATACATCTTTAAGATATAAAATTCCTTTTGAAATCCAAGAGGACCAGAAGGAAATGTTTCTGTTCAATTTAAGGAGTGCACTGTGCCATAAAGACAAGTGGACTGTGGAGAGAAGGGGTAATTCAAAATTAGAATCTAAGTCATTAATTATCAATCTGGAGGACTTAATGATAGAGGAAAGATGAACAACCTTCGCTGTGGATGACATTGACATTAATGAAGGTAAAGAAAAGGGTCGCACAATGGATGCTTCAATATCCAACCAAATTGGAGGTTTTACCATATGTGAAGAATTAAACCAAAGGGCACTCTGCTTTAAGATGAAAGCTTTATGGTACAGGTGAAAATCTGGCAAGGAAAAACCAGCACGGGACTTAGGGATTTTTAACTTTTTGTAAGCAATACGAGGGACTTTGTTAGACCAAAGGAATTTGGACAAAAGTGTGTCAATAGATTTATAAAAACTGAGAGGAAATTGGGTGGGGATCATGGCTAAAGAATAAAAAACTTTAGGCGCTATATTCATTTTTACAGATTCCATTCTTCCCCACCAAGTGAGATGAAGAGCAGACCACTTTGACGTTTTGTTTTTAATGTAATCAAGTATAAAATCAGAGTTAAGTTTTAATGTGGCTGGCAGCGATGAAGCAAATAGAATACCCAAATATTTAATTTTGGTAGGTTGCCAAAGAATATCTGTGTTCCGGAGCATCTCCGAGGTACAAAACACATTTAAAGGAAAAAATTCAGTCTTGCTAACATTTAATTTGTAACCTGAAACCATAGAGTATTGAGCAATAATGTCTAATAGGGAAGGAACAGATGAAAGAGGGTTATTAATAAATAAAACATCATCCGCATAGGCTAAAGTTTTTACCATAACATCATTGATTACAATACCCTGAATGTCATCACAAATGCGAATATAATTAAGAAAAGGTTCAATACCTAAAAGAAACAACAGTGGAGAAAGGGGACAACCTTGCCTAGTTCCTCTAAAGAGAGGAAATTGAGTAGAAATTTGACCATTAATGAACAAACGAGCAGTAGGGGCAAAATATAAAGCAGAAATCATACGAATAAAAGGGGTACCGAAATCAAAAGACAGTAAAGTTTTAAATACAAATTGCCAGTGAATCTTGTCAAATGCCTTTTCTGCATCTAAGGCCATCACTCCTGCAGGAGAAGTAAGGTGAGAACTTTGTTCAATAATATGTAGTAGAGTTCTAGTGTTATTAGCGGAGTATCTATTTTTCATGAAACCAGATTGATCTGGGTGAATAATGGAATGGAGGATAGGAGCTAATCTAGTGGCAAGGATTTTCGCATAAAGCTTACAGTCTTGATTTATCAGGGAAATAGGGCGATAGTTAGAAACTAAGGTAGAATCTTTATCAGGTTTGGGCAAAACAATGATTAAGGCATCTGTAAAAGAGCCTGAAATAGTACCAGTGGAACTAAAGTGAGTGAAAAGGGCATGCAAGTAAGGGATAAGATGAGATTGGAATTCTTTGTAAAATTCTGCTGGGATACCATCCGGACCTGGAGATTTATTTTTGGGAAGTGACTTTATGGCAAGCATAATTTCTTCAGACGTAATAGGAGAGTCTAGACCTGTTTTATCTGATAAGGAAATATGGGGTAAATTGCACTTATTTAAAAAAGAATCAATTAAAGATTCAGAGCAGGTGTCAGGTTTACTATAAAGGGTTGAATAAAAACTCAAAAATTCTTGCACAATATCATTATGAGAAATCGCCACTTTGCCTTGAGATCCTCGTATTGAGGTAATTTGAGCCTTATCTCTTTTAATTCTCAAGTAATTAGCAAGGAGTTTTCCAGATCTGTTAGTATTAAAACGAAACTTAGCATTTGATTTGGAAATTTGGACTCCTGCTCTCTGACTAAGGATGGCATTAAATTCATAGCGGAGTTTTTGAAGTGTAAATTTGTACTGGGAGTCATTGGAGGAGATAAACAAACGTTCAAATTTAGCAATTTGTTTTTCCAGATGCTTAATATTAGCGTTAAATTGTTTGTTTTCATGAGCCATTATGGAAATAGTAGTACCTCTAATGTAGGCCTTAAATGCATCCCATCTGGTAACAATAGATGTGGAGTCTTCAGGGTTGAATAAAAAATAGTCTTGTATAGCCTGCAATAGTTTAGGTTTATGCTTATCAGTAAGGACAATGCTTGAGTTCATACGCCATCTATTTTGTTTAGTAAAAGTAGTAGAGATATTTAAGACAAAAGAAATTAAAGCATGGTCAGATATATCTATAGTGCCTATAACAGGATTTGTAGCTGACTGAAGTAGGGAAGGTGAAATCAAAAAATAATCAATTCTCGAGTGAGAGTTATGGGGATTAGAGAAAAAGGAAAACCATTTTTCAGTGGGAAAATGTAGTCTCCATACATCAGCCAGTTTAGTTGTACTTAGGAAAGACTTAAAGGCATGAAAAACTTTAGGGGGTCTATACTTGGTAGTAGAAAGCCTATCAAGTAGCGGATCAATGATAACATTAAAATCCCCCCCAACAATCAAAGGAACTTGTCCCAACTTTAAAACTTCTGTAGCTAAGTTAGACCAAAACAAAGGATCATCAGCTGTGGGGCCATAGATATTAAGTAAAAAGAAGGTGGAGTCATGAATTTTAACTTTAACAACAATAAATCTACCTTCTGTATCCGTGAATTTATTGATAATCTGACAGTGTAATCTCTTTGCAAAGAAAATTGCGACTCCATTTTTTTTACCAAGGGCAGGTGATGAAACTATAGTGTCTACCCACTTTTTTTTCATATATTGTAAAATGTTGTCATCAACATGAGTTTCTTGAATAAAACATATATCAGCTTTAGAAGCACCCAAGTAGTCTAAAATTTTCGTTCTTTTAACTGGATGTCGTAAACCTTTAACATTAAGAGAAACAATTTTAACATCATGAATAGTAGCCATAAAGAAGTAAAATGAAGATGAAAAGAGGAGTGGAAGGAAGAGAAGAGAGAACACAGCCATGGAAGAAAAGTAACTCTATGTAGAAAGCCAGAGAAGGTAGGGAAGGACACAAAAGGAAAAAACAGAAAAGGAAGAAAATGCCCCCGGTTTTTTTAACAAGGGAATCAGACGGGCTTCCTTGAAGGCAGAAGGCACTTGACCAGTATGTAGAGAGAGGTTCAGGAGACTCAGCACATCATCCTCTATGCCCGGGAGTGCGAGTTTAAACACTTCAGGTGGGCATGGATCCGACCTAGAGCCGGACTTGACCCGTCCCATGAGGGAAGCTAAACTATCCTTTGTAATCAAGGGTAGATTAGAGAGCGGGATTGTAATTGGCAGTATAGCTGGGATATCCACCGGTGGACAGTCAATTTGCGAGGTTGCCGTAATTTCAGTGACCAAATCAATGATTTTGTTGGTGAAGAAATCCTGGAACTTCTGACAATCCTCCTGACTAAAGTCCGGAGACTGTTCCTTGTTCTTCCTGAGCTCCGTAAGGACTCGGAAGACTTCTTTCTGAGGGTTCGTAGCCGTAGAAATCCTCTCCTCGTAGAACTCGGACTTCCTGGCTATAATCGCTTGCTTATACCCAGCGAGAGCCCGTAAATAGTTGCTCCGAGAGTCAGGACTGTAGTTTTTACGCCAAGTTCTTTCCAGTTTACGTAACCCACGTTTCTGAGCTCTGAGTGAATCGTTGTACCACGGGGCCCCTCGTTTCCTATCCGTACGGTTGACCCTACAGATTGGTGCAACTTTGTCTGTGGCATTCTGAAGTTTGTCCATAAGTGCCCCACAGAGGGCCTCTGGGTTAAGGGGGCAATTGTTGGCAAGGGGGTTGGTGCGAAGTAGATTTATCATTTTATCCCCATCAATCTTATTCCACTTCCTAACTGCCTTCCATCCTCCTTTAGTTGTTGTTCTCTGTCTGTCCACCAATAACTTGCCTCTCACCAAATGGTGGTCAGACCATACGCATGGCTGAGCCGCAGCCATGTCCTGAACAGGAACTGTCGTCCACACCAAGTCTAGGGTGTGTCCCTTAGCATGTGTTGGGCCTCTTACTTGTTGGACCAGATCTAATGAGGTTAACGCCTCATCGATCTGTAACGCCTGACCATCTTTTGGGACCTTCTCCCAATGGTAGTTAAAATCCCCCATTATCACTACCTTATCATATCTAGAGCGGATGTCCTGGGCCAGTCTTATGAACAAGTCAGGGAATTCAGACGAGGTCCACGGAGGGCGATAGACTAACAAAATCAGCAGACAATCAGTCCCTGATTGCAACTTAACGCCCATCACTTCCGCACCTACTAAATTTTCCGTCAAGACCCTTTCGACCAATAGGCGTGAGTTGTACAGGAGGGCAACACCTCCCCCCCTCTTAGCTCCAGATCTATTATAGAAAAGTGCCGAAAAGTCGGATGGTAAGGAGGCGACGAGATCCGGCATAGAGGAATCCTGTAACCATGTCTCGGTAAGTCCCAAGAGGTCTAGTTCTCCTTCTTCTAGAAGGGTAAACACCTCTAAATTATGTCGTTGCAGGGAGCGTGTATTAAGTAGGCCAAAGCGTAAGCCTCGGGCCTGACCCAAAACCTTCCGACCCGACTGGGGAGTAGGGGCGGACAGGATTCTCTCACGCACAAGAATGGCAACACATTCTGGGCTAACGTCAAAATTACAGGAGTTCAGAAACTCCAACTCACCTCTGGTGTATACCAAGCGAGAACCTAAGTTTAAACTATTTGTATTGATTAACATTTTCATACATTATCATGTGTCATATCAAATTCACTTTTCAGGCATGAATACATTAAAAACAAGAAGTGCAGCTGGGGACACCGTGACTCGGGGATACTGAGGACTCGGACGCAGTCGGGACTAGAACAGCAGCACTTGGGGGACGGCCACTCTTCCCGTTGGTGGTGTCCGCTATAACCGACCCGAGAACACTCTGAATTTCTGAGGACCCGGAAAAGTGCTTAAACAGCCGGGCAGCGTTGCACGCGTGCTGAGCGTTTAAGACTACAAATACATGATTGGTTTAGGCGCTAGGCTCTCTTTGGTAGCAAGGAGACGCGCCCCCTCTACACGGTGTGGGCATTCACAGCGCTAGTGATTGCCGGAGTTTGGATTACGGGCCAGGCCACTCTGGGTCCGCGGCTCCTCGCCCCTGAAGACGGCGGTTCCTCTCTCCCTAGGATGGAGATGATGCGGCGCTCCTCAGTCTTCGCGGCTGAGGTGAGGTGATGGAAGCCTTCGACCGCTCGCCCACGGACAAGGAGCTGGTGTCCCAGGCCAAGGCCCTGTGCAGGGAGTTCATCCACTCTCGACTGGCGCGGGCTGGCGTCGGCTGGAGCAAGGCTGACCACAGCCCGCCGGTGCCAGCGGGAAAGCTGGTCGAGGTGTCCGCCGTCCTTCTGAGGCTAGGTAAGATGGGGCCGGGGTTTCATCAGTGAGTCCCGAATTACCGACCAGGGCGACTTATAGCCTGTTATGTAAATGTGCCAGTGGAGGAAGGTGGGACCACCAACAATTATTATAAGGCCCTTGTACTTAATTTATCCATCAGACTTTGTCACAGGGCAAGAGAGAAAAACAAAAAAGAGGGAGAGTAATACAAAAACGGACAAAGGGAAAATGCAGGCATGAAAACGAACTTTCAATAGTGAGAAAGAGAGGCTGAGAGCAGCATATTTACAAAGAAATAACAGTGCGGCGCTGAAAGCCATTAAGCAGCGCCGCACTACCTCATTTAAACAAGAGATAAGTGAATGTAACAGCAATAAAGACAAGTCAGGTCCCGGGCCAGCAGCCAATCACAGCGCGGCCCGGGAAATGACGTCACGGGGTGTCCCGGGCCGGCAGCCAATCACAGCGCGGCCCGGGAAATGACGTCACGGGGTGTCCCAGGCCGCCAGCCAATCACAGCGCGGTCCGGGACACACGGCAACAAGGGGTGGGACTTAAAAAAAGAGTCAGAAACGCCCCTGAATCGCGTTTTCACGGGAAAGCGTGATTGACAGCCAATCTCTTCCAATGGCTAGCCTCCATTTATGGAGCTAGCCAATGGAAGACAGAAGCGGGACGAAGCCCCATACTGTAGGATCATAAGATTTCGCCAGGTGCTACGGCGAGGGCGAAACCTAAAAAATAACCATCACACCTGCTTGCTAATGCCACGGCTAATGTATTTCAGAATGCTTGGTTTTCATGCTCATGATTCGCCACTGCAGGCACAATAATGTAGGCGTGTTGGCTACTTTAAAAGAAATCAACAATGTCTTATATTACGAAACAGGAACCAAATATGTGTAAATTATTGAGAAACATAACATATGATTGGTGAACTACAGTGAGTCCATTATTAATTGATTTAGCCAAGATTGCTTGAAAAATGTATTTTTCTGCAGAGCTTGAAAAACTAGGTTTAGCCTGGCACATAGGTAGCTTTCAGGTGTTTTTGCGGATGATTGCGCCAGGGCTGGCCTAGCCACAGGAGTTCAAGGCTCGTCATCTGGGGCGGCAGTTCCTTTTCCTGAGCTGAGGTGCTCCAACACATTGGGTCTGTTTCTCTGCCAATTGTTTTTCAGTGAGACCAACCTTTGGGTGAGGCACAGACTTCGTGAGCCGAATTAACTGACCTACTGTTATGCAATGCAGTCCCCTACCAACTAGGAGGCGAAACCAAAGCATCAGCAGCGAGAGGCTGGACCATTGCAGATGAATATTATTGGGGAAATGCATCGATCCGCACGCCTTCCAAGCTAACATTATGAGCCGGCTCACGCTGCACCCATACAACCCAGTTTCTTTCTATACTCCCACCCGGTCTCTACATCAGATCATGACACAAGGGGGCTGTAGAGTAGCATTGCCATCAAGCTCTCCCCCACCGTTTCTGTGTGTAGCATTATAGCCCGAGGTGACATTATCAGGAGCTGATCTCTCATTCTAAGAATTGAGCACTAAACCAGCTTCCAATGGACAGAGAGACCACCACTAGGAGTGCATTTGCAGCCTGAGTGGAAATGATCCTCACACTTCTGGGCACTTGCCAGTATGCCCTTTATAGCGTTGGTAGTATTAAAGGCTTCTCCTTTAACTGGGCCTCTTCTGAAATCTAATCGGTTTTGTTGTTGCCAGAAGGAAAATGGTTGGCTGCAGCAGAAACACTGGGGTAGTGTTTGGAGAGGCACACTTGTTTATTTATTTTTTATATATTTTTTATTGATTTTTCAAACAAACGCATCCAATTATGCACAAAATACTAAGGCTAGCAATAGCTTCCTGGACGAGAATAGTCTCTGATCGCAGTCCGATGTCAATTACATACCCACAGGTAAGCAGTGTGGATATCAACCCTCCAGGAACGTACACTGTATAGTTACCAAAGAACGGAGGAATACATTTGCAATACAAAGCATTGACCAGCAATTGGCATAGAAACAACTCTGCAGTCATCCAATAATAAAAAAAAAAGACAAAAACGAAACCCCGCACCCTCTTATTCCACCCCACCTCCCCCCGGTGTGTCTCACAAAACAAATATTACAAAAACCCTTAGAAATGGGCAGAACAGTTCGCAACACCAATATCATGAGATGAACATCAGAGAACACCGCCTCTCCATTGAGGAATAAACCTATAACTATGCCAGTCACCGTTAACCAGATATGTGATCTGTATTAATCAGGGTGAAGCGGGCGGGGTGTTTGCTGCAGAGTTCGCCCCCGACCCAGTATCCGGGGCTTTCAATAAGACTACCAGTGCTTCCCAGGCCCTCGCAGATGCCAATGCTTTGTCGCGGTGCCCCCGGATAGCCGTTTGTAATCTAGCTTTACCTTTGCATTCCACCCACCTAAGGAATTCCGCCCTCAACCTCAGAACGCTAGGGCCCCGCTTAGCCTTCTAATGTACCGAAATGTCCCTTTTGGCCAGTAGAAGATCCAGGTCCTAGAATTTGCTAGTGATCTTGGAGGTGTGGGAAACCAGTGGAGCAGACAAGTACCTATATCGGGTTCTATTTCCCTGTCAGTTATATCAGACAATATCGCAACCACCTGCTCCCAATATGTCCCCAACTGCGGGCAACTCCACAGCATATGACGGAAGTCCGCACCCTCTGTGCTGCATCGTGGGCACCGAGCTGTGTTCGTATGGAAGTATGTGTTAATCTCAGCCGGGGTGAGGTAAGCCCTATGCAGTATAAAAAAGTGCACTAGTTGAAACTGGGCATTTTTAGTACTTTTCCACTCCCTCTCCACCAAGTCGGCCCACACCTTCTCTGTGATCTCTTTACCCAGGTCCTCTTCCGACTTGTGCTGCAGTTCCCACAGTGAAGTCAGGGCTTCACGCGTCATATGCCTGTATAAATAAGTTACTGCTTTGAATGTCCCAGTTGCCATTACCACGTATTGGCATGTCATTGAGGTCCGTGGCTCTGTTAACCCTTTTCGCCAATGTTTTTGGATGGCCGAAACCAGCGCCGAATGTAACAGATAATCCCCACAGGGGAGATCATACCTGTCCCGCAATGTGTCGAATGGGAGGAGGGCACGGTCGTCGTACAGATCCCCTAACATATGCAACCCTTTCTCTTCCCAACCAGTCAATGCAGTCCATTTACCGCCATGTGGGAGAGAAGTACACATGGTTAAAGGGATTGCAGGAGCATAGGGTCGCTCAATCTGCGCCCTCCGCTGACTCCGGTTCCAGCAAAGCCGAAACGTCCGTAGCTCATTAAAGAGTGCCTGGAGCCGCAATGGCAGTTGTAGAATAATAGACGATAATACGTGCCCCGAAACTGGCCCCTCTTGCCGCTCAACCGGACCCCGAAATTTCAGTGCCACTGCTTGGGTGAGCCATTGCAAATGAGCTGCCAAATAGTATGTCTTAAAGTCAGGGCCGCCAAACCACCATCCGCTCTCAGTCGCATCAAAGTGTTTAGGGCCACCAGTCGCCTGCCAGCTACCCAAATAAAACCAGTGACCATTGATTTAAGTTGTTTAAAGATCAACACGAGAATCCAAATTGGTAGTGTCTGAAAATAATACAATAGTCGAGGAAGAGCCACCATTTTGAGATGGGCCACTCGGCCTGCTACTGAAAGAGGTAAAGTCCCCCAAAATTCCAGACTACCATTAAGACCCCGAAAAGCTCTACCTACATTACGATCTAATAGGTCAGCCGACTTAGGGTAAATGTGGGTCCCAAGGTACAGCAAGCAGCGATATTCCCACTGCACTCCATCGGTAAGCGATGGCCCCCCGCCCAATGGGGCAGCAGGGAACAGGCAAGACTTTGCCCAGTTCACCTGAGGCCCGAAACCGTCTACAGTTCCTGAAGTAAACGCTTCGCACCAGCAAGGGCGTCAGTCATATTTGCTATAAACATAAGCAGATCATCAGCTTAAGGCGCAATGTATTGAATAGAACCACGCACATTCAGACAGAGTAGCAGCGTCCCATCCGGGCCTGGGCCGCCTAGGGTTCTACCGCCCAGGCAAAGAGGAGAGAGCGGGCACCCCTGCCGCGTCCCGCGTCTAACAGCGCAAGCAGCCGAAACCAAGCCTCCCGTCCTAACCCAAGCAGTGGAAAAGTTGTATAGTAACGCTGTCCAAACCACAAAGGTATCGCCTACACCAAAACTGCGCATGACTTGAAACAAGTACGGCCATTCCAGGCTGTCAAATGCTTTTTCAATGTCAATGGAGAAAATGGCCGCAGAGTCCTTCGGGTAGAAATCAGCTTCCAAGATGCGTATTAGGCGCCTCACATTTATGCCGGTATTCCGGGTTGGGATGAACCCCGCCTGATCTTTGTGCACCATATGCAGGCGCAATCGAGTCTCCAATATCAGACTCAATATTTTAACATCCGTAGTAAGCATAGACAGTGGTCGATAAGCCGTCCTGTCATAAGGAGATTTTCCTGGTTTTAGTAACAGAATTATGATCGCCTCACCGGTAGAGGCAGGTAGCACACCTGCACCCTTCCCCTCGTTGTAAAGAGCCACTAATTTAGGGGCCAGAAAATCGATATAGGTCAAATAAAATTCAATCGCCAGCTCGTCGGCCACAGGCGTCTTTGTTCGCCCCATATGTTTTATCGCTCCCCTAACTGTTCCCAAAGTTATATCCTGCCCCAGGAGGACAGCCTGCGACTCATCGAGGTGAGGGAGCTCAGCCCCAGCTAAAAACTCTCAGAGGACTTCTTCACTCAGCACTACTTTACTCTGGTAGAGTTCCCTATAATAGGCAAGAAACTGATCATTAATCCCCTGTTGAGTATGGATAAGGTCCCCCGTCGGGCTGCACAATTAGAGTATAACTCCTCCCCCCCCCCCCCCCCCCCCCCCCCCGGGCAGGGTTGGCCAACCAAGCCAACAACGTGCTTACTTTGTCCCGCTCTGTGTCTGCGCGCACTAAATACTTTTTATGATCAAAGCAGAGCAGCCTTTCAAACTGTACCGCAACGAATTCCTGGCTTCCAGTAATTCTTTCTGGCCGCTATGGTTTTCAGGCCGAGCCCGCTTTGCTGCGCACAAACGCTGATCCGCAGATTCTATATCTTGCAGTAGAGTCTTACGTACCCCCACCATATTAAAAGCCTGGGAATTTGGATAGATATAACACTTACATTCAACTACCAGGCAGTAAAACTGTCTGCTACCTGCCTAGGTATCCTCAGGCTTATCCGTAAAATCCTTCCGCTCCTCCCTCTAAAGGCAAAACAGATTATGATCCAGGGCCTAATTCTCTCTCGGCTGGATTTTGGGAACGCCCTCTACCTTGGAGCACTTCAAACAACCCTAAAAAAACTCCAGGTAATTCAAAACTGCGCCGCCCGTACTCTCCTGGGCATCCCTCGTCGCCAACCCGTGAAAACGGAACTAAAAGATCTCCACTGGCTACCCATTAGGGAAAGAATCGAGTTTAAAAGCCGGAGTATTGCCCACCGCGCTTTTTGGAGGAAAGGAGCAGCTCTAAATCACACCCTGGTCAATCCATACTATCCCACCAGACAGCTTAGGTCGGCACATGCCTTCCGAGTGAGCAACCCCAGGATTCAAAGAGCGAGATGCGGAGGCCGAACCTTCTCTGTGAATTCAGCCAGACTTTGGAACTCACTTCCCCTCTCTCTCCGCTCAGAGCCCAATCTTCTTCCTTTTCGGAAAAAATTGAAAACTCTTGTTCAGCAGATAAACACAGTTTCTTCCTCATACACACTTGTTAATCATTAGCGCTAGGACGCCTGCAGGTAGCTATCGCGCTCTATAAAAACTTAATTCAATTCAATATTAGCAATATAATTACCTTAAAGGTGTCCCACTCCACTGTAGACGAGGATGCCGTGCCCGCATTTTCATGGAGTAACAGGGTAATACCTGTCCCCACCGCTACTCGAAAGATCTGATCTTCTAGGAGTTCATGATGTAGGCGCCACACAGGGATCGCAGGGCGCGCTTGGGACCAATGAAAACGTAGGAGTAGCGGATTATGGTCAATGTTCTAGTTAGATATTCGCTATGTCGAACTACAGCATGAATATCAGGAGAACATAGTATTGCATCTAGTCTGACGTGAAGCTCGTGCAGTGCTGAGAAGAGAGAATAATCTCGCTCCTCTGTATGAAGTGCCCGCCAGGAGTCAACTAACCCCCATCAAAGCTGCCAATCCCTTCTGGCTGGAGAGGCACACTTATATAGCGTAGGTGGCTCGCTGATCTTTCTGAGGTTTTAAACTCCTCTGAACAAGAGACTATTTTCAAGGTGCTGAAACTACTCAGCCAGCAAATCATTGCTGGAATGGACTTCTTCTACCCGATTCCTGAAGAACCACTGGAACCCAAGACAGGGGAGCACCAGACTCATGGGGAGCAAAAGAACTTCAGCAAGGCATGAGGAAAGGTGAGCCTCTTTTCGACCCACAAGCATAATTACACTTCTGAGAGACCCCGGAAAGTCTTCCTAGGGGAATCTGGCACTTTGTGCATCATACCCTCCAGCTGAGAGGTGGAAGACTCCGGTTCACCACTTTGCTCTTTGGCCTCTGCACAAAAGTCCCCAAACAGGTAGACACTCCAAATTGGGAAGGCTTAAAGTTAGCCCTCAGGGGACCAAAAGAATGACTTTAACAGGCCTTGAAGATAGTCACCTGCTAGAAAAGGTTCTATGGATATGATCACCGCAGAAGACCAACTGCGGGGGTAAGGGGCAGTGCACATGCTCAAGCCAGAACACATCTTCCAACCCCAATCTTCGGTATTGGTTCTTGTGATTATATTTGCCAAATATGGCCTTCCCAGGCTTCAGGGGCCTTTGGAGGAAGAGATCAGGTGACGCCTTAGAGTAGAATATCCTCTCACTCCCCTGGTGACAAACTGAAATGTAGCCCAGAGATTGCTAGAATGGCCACCTTTCTGGGGACATACGTAAAGGATCAGAATAAGTGGCTTGGCAGCTCATGCAAATCATGTCAGAATAAGCTCTTTGATACAGCTGTCCTCCTAAGGAACATCCTTTACATGGACAAAGAAGCCAAGGCTTCAGGTCAACCCATCTCAGACATATGATCTAGCTGAACACAACACACCTATTGTTTCATAGGAAACCATTTGCTGTTGGTTGGCATACAGTAGCTGAGCAGAAACGAAAGATATACAGTTTTTTGCTGATGAAAGATACTCCCATGCGGAGAGAGGGAGAAGACTATTCTCTCACAGCTTTTGATAATGTTTGAGGATGGACATTTCATTCATTCATATTATAGTTTAAGACTCTGTCCGTAATTCTTCTGTAAGGCTTTCGGCTCACGATTTGCAACACGGCGCGGACTCCACTAATTTTGGCATAGCGTACTCAATTTCAGGACAGAAAAAGAATTACAGCCAGCATCTTAAACCCAACTTTATTGCAGTGGGGTGAATACGCCAATTATTGTAACAGGAATATTGAATCAATAAAGACAAGGCATCTTTTGACATTAGACTAGCCTGGTAGGAAGTAGAACCGGCGGAGAGGAAAGAGTGATAAGTGGATAGAGAGCCTGACAGCCCTGAATAAGTAGTGGTGTCTTCCCCTATCGACGAAACACGTGTTGGCTGGGCGTTTCGAATTAAAGACAAAGAAAAGATCATAACGATTTATGTTTTCTGTTGTATAAATGTATGCATGTCTATTGTATAATAGATATGTGCGTGTGCAGGGGATAAGAATCATTTGGCTAACTGACCTCTGGGTCAGAATATTAGGAGTTCTAGGGTGTTTCCCTCGCCTCTAGCACCGCTGAAATTGGTATTTTCCTACGAATGCAAATTTATAGGCGCCAATTATATCCCAGAACTTATGACACCCCAATAAAACAGTCAAAACTGTTTAGTAACCTAACCATATTCAAGCCAGAGAGAACCGAAGTGCAAGAAGTAGATGAAATTACTGATGTAGAAGGAGATTGAGAAGGTGGACAAGCAAGAGAAGGAAACATCTCACACAATCCTCTCATTAATATTGGTTACAAAGCTAAATCTAGACAGCTTTTTGTGTACAATGACTCCAAGTTGGTCTGCTCTGAGGAAAGACTGTTCAAATGAAACAAAGTTATAATTTTCAGTTCTGACCACACTGAATTCCTCCGTAACACCAACAGAGTTTTAATAATATTTTAAATCCGCGTTTACAACAGAAGTACGCCCTGAACAGAAATAGCTCAATTGATCCTTTGCACGATTTGCTTGTTGGATCACGTCTATTGTCCTGTTGACTTGTTCGCTGGAGGTTACTTTCCTCAATTTGTAAATGCAAACAGTATCTGACTATCTTGATTATGTTCATGGGCCATGAATGTGCGGTATACAACTTTACAAATAAAAATAAAATAAATAACTACTACAATCTCTTCCTAAGACATTTCAGATATGGAAGTTTAGGTAGGACGCATACTTGACTAAATAGTTATTTAGTTGTGTAATTGGTAATTGGAGATTAGCTAAGCATCACTTCTGCAGTATTATTTTGTCAAACTTCTCCACCCAAATGATTGGGGACTCACTGAGCCCCACAAGAAAAATGTGACCTTTGCAAAGAAATGATAAACTGTCAGCTGTCTCTCATCCTTTCTCTACCGAGTTGCACTCATGTAGACAAAAGCATTAGGATCAGGGAAAACACTGTTGGATAATTTATTTCCTACAAGAGGCACATAAAGTTTCTAAGTGATGCACAATATTTCCTTTTTTGAAAATTCTACAGGCCAGCAATGTGTGAGCAAATATGTGAAATTCCCACAGGTGATCAAAAAAAGGGATACATTTCTGAAAGGAAGACAACATTTCCAATTCGGTTAAAAATGGGGGATAAGAGAAATTGGCAAAGGGTTTATTTTTGCTGGGGAGGCAGCAGACGTTGTGGTTGGATCCTGTGCCAGAGGCGCTCCACACCCCCGCCCCTAATTACTATTACTGATTACCCTAAGTATATACGAGGTAGCCCCATCCTAAAAGCCCAGATTGGGAGCAACCATCCCCCTTGGCCATCCTGTGGAGAAGTGCTGTTTGGGCCTGGTGATTGGAATAGTGTGACCCTGTGCTGGGAGCACTGCCTGTTTCTGTACCCATAACGTCTACTGAGCTTTACCCTTCATTAGTGGCTCTTCCAGGTGGTAACTCTTCATCTGCCCATCAAGGGAAAGAAGACTTATTTATGGGGATCCCTCCCCTGGGCCAGGATGCAGGAGGGGTGAGGTATCTCCTCCACCTTCCTATCCAATACTAGTTTTAGTATTCCTTCCCATGATCCTCAAAGCAGGATACTTTTTAGGAGAGGCACAGTTGGAAAACCAACAAGTCTCTTCTTCTTACCCCATTTCTTTCACCATGCTTTGTGTCTCTGCAGTGGCTTTAGGCTCTTAAAACTGCTGCTGTGTTGAACATGCTCAAGGCCAGCAGCATATCACGGAAAGATTGATGACCTGTGCCGATGTCAATCTGTCTGGGTAGGGCTCTGTAGCGGTTGCAAAAACAATTCCATTATTGGTCCCAGACAAGGAAATACGTTGTGAAAACCTTTGTTGCAAGCACCAGAGGTTTGCTTGCGCAATGGTGATAGAACACAGAGGTCACAAGCTTAGCACTGTAGCTGTAGTGTTGAGCATGTGGCTGCTATGTCTTTAGCACTAGATTAACTCAAGATTAACCACTATGTTTACACAAGTTAGACAGGTGAAGAGTGGAGAGACCATGCCCACACAGATCCCAGTGTTGACTTTTAAAGAGTTTATGAGCCCAGGCTAAGGTCAGCAACACCAAAATACCTCACTTAAAAGCAAAACCTTCTGACTTTGCCAATACTTCTTTTTTATTGATGCCACTTGAAGGATTTCCCATCTGCCAGAATACCCGAGCTTCTCTACAGATAAGTTCTGATATCTAAAGGTCAAGGCTTATTGAAAGGGCAAAGATGGAGAAAGTGGACTTCCTGAAGAGATAAACCTATTCAGGAGCAGAGTGGAAGAGGATTCCTCCACCAATTGTCTCATGTGGTTCTGGAACCAAAAGTGGTTGAATCACATCAGGGCAATCTAAATGAGTTACCACTATGACAGAATGTAGGTATCAACTTGGACACTAGTGAAAGAGTGGGGGGTACGTAGGAATCAATTAGTACTACATCTAACATACTTACCAATACCTTGCCTATCTTATGCCAAGATTGAGAGGACAGGATAATAAGGGGGAACTTTAAAGACCGGTTTAAAGATTTACTAACTTCCTGTTTATATTGTGTTTCACCACCACCATGTGTATAACTGCTAAAATGGACCATCCATAGCTTAAGCTCTTGGATACTGATCGCATCTGTTAGTGGAGACAACTGCACCGAGATAGCATTATTACAACAAAAATACAGATTTCACAAATGAACAGGACTATTGAAGAAAATACAACTCTTCATATTCACTAATCTCTAAATGACTCAACCCAACTTCAAGAGACCTGCAGGTTGTAACTAGAGATTAAGATGTTAGTGCCCGGAGTTCTAAGCTAGCTGCCCTGTTTAGGCATGCCACTTACCTTGTACACCATCTAGTACCAGGAGCGGGAAAGAGAACAGAGGATGAGTGCACCGTTTTAAAGGGTAGTATAATAGCTTGCATAGAGAAAAACCTTACATGCTGTCCACAGACTGACACACAGATGGAAAAGCACATCTAAAATAAGACAGGATGGTGGAATTGTTATCCCAGGCTAAAATGCTTCTGGGAAAGAAGCCAGTGAAAGGGAAATAGTTAAATATTTAGAGAAGAAAAAAAGGTTAAATATTGGTACCTACTCAGTCAAAAATGTTTCGTTATGTATCAACAGGCTGTCCACCAAGATGCATTTCAAAGGTCTTGATCTTGAGCATATTTGCAAATGAATGCGCCTACCTCGCTTGACCAATGGTATCAAAGAATCACAAACTGTTTAAGACCCAGTGCCACTCAACAAGACAACCACTACAGAAAGGATAGCACTATCATAGGTCCTACACAAATTGGGACTCTACATGACAGACATCCCAACAATCAGGAAATCCATAAAAATTACTAAATTAATTTTTCATCAAACACGATTAGCTATGTTTCTTCACAACAGCTCCAAAGGAATGCAGGAATTGTGACAAAAGCATATGTGTCGTACAATCTTATTGGGCGGAGAGACGCGGAAGCTATATTCTAGCAGCCAAATTAAGGAAAAGGTTGGATAGATACCATTTTAATGACAGGCCACTCTACTCATTAGTTATGCTACTGAATATTATGAGACGGCAGCAGTTCTAACTTTTAGTTCCCCTGTAATTCGTAGCAGAACTGCAGCTACTAATAGTTTCTGTATTTATACATAATTGTAAGCCTTTTTCTTGACTCTTAACGAGCATACAGAAAAAATAATTTGGTGTCTTAAATGAACGTATATGTGACGTTAAATGGCCATCTAAAACAAAGAGACCAGTTTTACAGCTAACTATGCAAGATGTAGCGTTTATCAAGTGAGCTCGGATACTAATTTCTTACCCTTTCCACAAAGCACATCAAGAATCTGGGAAGCACTCAATGTTGCATGCTGTCTAGTATCAAATACCAGAATCCTGCATGCAACAGTCGATTAATTTGCAAGTCCCAAAATTCTTCATGGTTCACTCTTAAAAGCCTTTCTGTCGTGCATTCCGTATTTTGTTAATTTGTGAAAACCACAGGTTTCAAGAAATCCTCCAAAAGACGGAGGTTTGCATTTCTCTTAAAGCGGAATCACTGACTCTTTATCTCCTCTCCGCCCCATCCTTCATTCGGATTTTCTGCACAGTGAATGAGGGAACCGAGACCGCGGTCTGGTAACCCCAAGTCAGCCACGCGGATTTCCTGCTCTGTTGACCTCACTACCGAAAGCAGAGTGCAGAAACCCTAGGAGGCACGTGGTTTATTTAATAACGATGCCAGCAGTTTCTCAGAGAAACAAGCATTAGAAATGCAATAGGTCTCGCAGCATTAGAGTTAGTGCTTTTAGAATTGTTTATGGGTTTTTTTGTAAATCTTTAGCATGAGGTTGAGGGTGAGTGAGGGTGAGTGAGGGTGAGGGGTTGAGGGTGAGTGAGGGTGAGGCTGAGGGGTTGAGGGTGAGTGAGGGTGAGTGAGGGGTTGAGGGTGAGGGGTTGAGGGTGAGTGAGGGTGAGGGGTTGAGGGTGGGTGAGGGGTTGAGGGTGAGTGAGGGGTTGAGGGGGAGTGAGGGTGAGGGTGAGTGTGAGTGAGGGTGAGGGTGAGTGAGGGTGGGTGAGTGTGAGTGAGGGTGAGTGAGGGTGAGTGTGGGTGAGTGTGGGTGAGGGTGAGGGATTGAGGGTGAGGGGTTGAGGGTGAGGGGTTGAGGGTGAGTGAGGGTGAGGGGTTGAGGGTGAGGGGTTGAGGGTGAGGGGTTGAGGGTGAGTGGGGGTGAGTGAGGGTGAGGGGTTGAGGGTGAGTGAGGGTGAGGGGTTGAGGGTGAGTGAGGATGAGGGGTTGAGGGTGGGTGAGGGTGAGTGAGGGTGAGTGTGAGTGAGGGTGAGTGAGGGTGAGGGTGAGTGAGGGTGAGTGAGGGTGAGTGAAGGTGGGTGAGGGTGAGGGGTTGAGGGTGATTGAGGGTGAGGCGTTGAGGGTGAGTGAGGGTGAGGGGTTGAGGGTGAGGGGTTGAGGGGTTGAGGGTGAGTGAAGGTGAGGGTGAGTGAGGGTGAGGGGTTGAGGGTGAGTGAGGGTGAGTGAGGGTGAGGGGTTGAGGGTGAGTGAGGATGAGTGAGAGTGAGGGTGAGTGAGGGGTTGAGGGTGAGTGAGAGTGAGGGTGAGTGAGAGTGAGAGTGAGAGTGAGGGTGAGTGAGGGTGGGTGAGGGTGAGTGAGAGTGAGGGTGAGGGTGAGGGTGAGTGAGGGTGAGTGAGGGTGAGGCGTTGAGGGTGAGGTGTTGAGGGTGAGGTGTTGAGGGTGAGGTGTTGAGGGTGAGGTGTTGAGGGTGAGGTGTTGAGGGTGAGGTGTTGAGGGTGAGGGTGAGTGAGGGTGAGTGAGAGTGAGGGTGAGTGAGAGTGAGGGTGAGGGTGAGTGAGGGTGAGTGAGGGTGAGGGTGAGTGAGGGTGAGGCGTTGAGGGTGAGGCGTTGAGGGTGAGGCGTTGAGGGTGAGGTGTTGAGGGTGAGGTGTTGAGGGTGAGTGAGAGTGAGGGTGAGGGTGAGAGTGAGGGTGTGTGAGAGTGAGAGTGAGGGTGAGTGAGAGTGAGGGTGAGGGTGAGGGTGAGGGTGAGGGTGAGTGAGGGTGAGGCGTTGAGGGTGGGCAGAGAGAGTGAGGGGGCGGATGCATATTGTAGTGTGCTCGCTAGGAGTGGGCAGGATGCCACAATGTAGTCATTGCTAGGTTCGAGAATCAGGGAAGTGGATGAAGGGGCATGAGCTAGAATGTCAATGCAGTGGGGTGTGTGGGTGAGATTGTCCTAAGTGCATGGGTGTTCATGCTAGGGGTGTGTGGGTGTTATGTGGGCGGCAGTGGTTATTTGGGCAGGTGCCAGCAGTATGAGTATACGTTTTGTGGATTTAGTAGCAAGGATATGTGTGGTTGGTAGGTTGCAGGGAGATGAATGCTGGGCGTGAGTGCCGGGGGGGGGGGGGGGGCAGAGGGGTCGGTGTTAGTGCTGTGATTGTAGGGTCTGAATGTAGGTGTGCATGTGGCCGACAGTCATGGCTTAGGGTGTCGAAGGGAGAGCGTCAGGCCGCGTGGGAGCCAGGGCTCGCCTCTTCTGGGAAGGGCAGGCAGAAGCACACACTGCTGGTGTCTCTCCAGAGCCGCAGGAGCGGCCCGCCCTGAGCCATCAGACTGGAATCTCCCCCTGGAGCCAGCGGGGCTGGGCTGCTCCCAGGCACGGAAGGAGGTCAGGCACCAGCAGGGCCTGCGAGCCAGCTGCAGAGAGAGACATCTGAGCCAGGGCGGGATGTGAGGCTGAAACCGCAGTAGAAACAGATACACAACGAAAAGGAAGGGAGGGGGCAGAGAGGGAGGATGACACCACACAGGGAAACAAACAATAGCGAGAGAGGGGAAAAAGACCGGGAGAGGAAGCATCTCAGAGGAGAGAGTGACATGCGATGAGGGGGACAGTGGCTTCCCATGAAGAGAAACGCATATACAACAGAGAGAAAGTGACAGAGATGAAGGGAATGGGAAAAATGCCCAGCAGGGGCCTATTTAAAAGTATTCTCTCAGGGATAAAAGAAAGCCGATGAGGAAGGGGGGTGTTTGGATTGAAGGAGCAATAGGAGGGGAGGAAGGATTCAAGAGTGAAAAATGCGACACGGAGGGAAGGGGAGGGGGCGGAGCGGGGAGGGGGCGGAGAGGGGAGAGGTGCGACACGGAAGAGAGGGGAGGGGGGAGGAGAAATGCGACACGGTGGGAAGGGGAGGGGGCGGAGCGGGTCAAATCAACAAACAAGCCGAAGGGAAGAGAGGGGAGGGGGGAGGAGAAATGCGACACGGTAAACAAAGACGGACATGCACGCGCCCGTGACTTTTAAGGTCAATGCGCATGCGCATAAGCTTAATGTGCATGCGCATTGACCTTAAAAGTCACGGGCACTGCAAGGAATCGCCACGATTCCTTGCAGTGTGGATAAAGAGTGGATAACTCGCAATACTCTCGCCTTGCTCGATGCGCATGCGCATCGACAGGCGAGACCTAAAACCTCATGACTCCCCTCATAGGCCTACTGCATTTTCTTCCAACGTTAACCAGGAAAGTAAGCTAATTTCCGCATATGCCATTCATAACCAAGGAAGGTCAGCCCAACTTTACTTCTTGCGTATAAAAAATCACCAAACAGTTTGCAAGACTATCTGGTACGATAAATTCCATGGTATCATTTGTATTTGTCGATGTTAAACGGAGGCATGGGAGGACGCAATCGGCTTGTCCACGACCCCATACACTGTGGTTGGGGTCAGTAAACGCCGAAAGGGACAGTTCTCATCAGACCAGGGCCAAGACACCGTGCAGGAAACGCATCCGACTCGCCTTCATGGCCTGTGGCTAGCATGGCTCGTTCACATTTATGTTACGGACATGTACGAAGCTGAGATGCAGGCTCATTAGAATATTTGGTATGTTCAAGGCTGTTTGACTGTGACCAAGTCATACAAAGCCTCTCCTGCTTGGGGCCCACAAACCACGCAAGCTAATGCAACGATATTATCAATAATTACACACCGACTTTTATTTCGTTGGTGCGTTTATCGCATTTACAGACTCTGGTTAATTCCCCTTTTTTTATTTTTCCAGTTTCCCAATTTTTACTTGCAGCTTTTTGCACAGACTGGTCTCTTCTGCCCTTAACCTCAATCAACAGAGATGGGTTCACGTTAGGGTGACCAACTGGCATGGGTGTAAATTCAGGACGGTGAGGGTAAAAATTCAGGACAAAGGGTCAAAATTCAGAACAAAAATTCAGGACAGGAGGGCAAAATTCATAACAAAACTTCGAGACAAAAGATACTTTTTATCGGCACATCAAAGTAGGTCGCGCAATAATATACAAGTAATCCCATCTGTATCCAAACATATTCATCCATTTGCAAACCTATCCATCATGTATTCTTCCATCCATCATTTCAATCATCCATCCCTCCATCCACACTTTCACTCATCCATCCATCCACTCTCTCACCCTATCCATCCGTACACTCACCCATCCACTCTTCCACCCCACCATCCACTCATCCATCCAGCCATTTACCCTTTCACCCATCCAGCCATCCTTTCACTTTCTCATACATCCAGCCACTCATCCTTCCACCCATTCACCTTTTCAGTCATCCATCCATCCTCACTGTCTCTCTCCATTGACCCTTTCACTTAGCCATCTTTCCTTCCATCCATTCACCCGTCCTTCTACTCATCTACTCATGAATCCATCCATTGACCCTATCACTCATCCATCCTTTCACTTATCCATCCACCCATTCACTCACCGATCATCCACCCTTTCACTCATTCATCCATCCATCCTTTTGCTCATTAGCGTAACATTGAAGCCAGCTAGTGGTAAGTAATGGGCGGAGTCTAAGTCTGTTTTAGGCTTTTTTTTTTTTACAAAAGGTTTCACCGACAGCACATGTGCTGTTTTAGGCGTAACCAAAAAATGGTGCATATAATCCAAAGCAGTGAGTTTGTTCACGTTGGAGGGGCCCCCAGACTTCGATCCATAAGTAGTTTTTTTTTCTCCATTTGGTCTTGTGGCATTTTAGCAATACATTATTAAAAATGTCTGCTACCTGCATATTTCAGACTATTCTCTTTAGTATTACGCATGGTGCTTTGCTATTTTTTATTTTAATGCTTCTATAATTAATTTTGTACAAGTATAATTTATTTTCCTTGAGGCAACAAGGCAATGATGTCTAAGGAAAATTAAACTAAGAATGTGTTCATTTGTTCTACTGCACAATTATTTTGTATCTATAGATGCCACCAATCTTCACTATGATGGCTTAACCAAAGTATGTGTTACTTGTTATTCTGTAATGATTTTTTTAAATCATCCTTATGGATGCTGTCTTTGATATCTGGTCTACCAACACTGCTGTTGACAACTCTGCATGCCTATAATTTCATACTCTATTGTAAGTAAGATAAAAGCAAATTAACATTTTAAAGCAATAATTATTCTCCGATGAGGTCAACTGTGTGCATCTTGGCGTATGTTTAAAATGAAAATGGATATGAACATGCTTTTGAAAAATATTAATGTGTGGTTAAATCAATTCATGGCGTTTGTGTGATCACTGTTAATACAAAATTTACAAGTTTAATGTTTCTATGTTTGACATACTGTTACTGCCGCCAAACAACAGAGTCTGTATATATTACAAAATGTTTTTGAGATTTTCTTGCTCTATTAGCATTCATTGTGAAACACAATCCCAGGGTCACGATGTAATTTGCAGGTTCAATATAAAGGGGATACGGATTCAAAACCAGATGCACAGAATATTCTTGAACCTGCAGATGTGCAACAACAAAACCCACCTTGAAAGCTCTCTATTGGCATCTGTACTATTAAATGTTATGGTGCAAAGGGCCAGCACACTTTAAAAATGTAACGCCCCTCTCCATACCCAACAAGCCCCTCTTCTAAGCACCTGCTCATCTCACTACCAAGTGACACTTCAGGCCTGAAGCTAGATCCTTGGGAGTCTAGAGACTCGGAATTGTTTTGAATCCACGTTAGAACAGAAAAGAACTATTTGTGCTCAGGAAAAGACGGAAAACTGAACTATCCCCCAGGTCTACTGATATCCATGCATTTTTGACAATACAGGACTAAAGGTAATCGGTCACTGACAGAAACCAATCTCTTCTTCGCCACAAACTAGCGACCCTTAATTTTCTACGCAGAGCTGAGCTACTAAATAAATAGATGCACAGCCCAGCACATTACTTCTGCAAGCATAAAACATAGCAGTTTGGACATAGATGAAGTTACATACCTTAGAGTATCCGCCAGAAAGAGCAGTACCTATCGAATCACCTTTACAGTATCCCTCAGGCACCAGACAGGATAAGCCTCTTCCGTGCTCGTGATGGAACCACGCTGTCATGAGACACGGGCGGCGTGTGCCCATGACGGCATGGTTCCGTCATGCTGCAGCCACTCCGCCCACGCGACACTGATTCCCCGCCCATGCGGGTGGATTGATGCGTGGTGATGACGGAACCACGCCATCATGAGCACACGCCACCCGTGTCTCATGACGGCACTGTTCGGTCACGAGCACGGAAAAGCCACGCTCACCATCCACCCCCGCGCCTCGGGGGAATTCGTGCTGCGGCAAAGGGGTTAAGGTTTCACAGCAGTGTAACTTTACGCCTTTAGGTGGAGCTGAGTGGCTTCATATTGGCTTCGTCCTGTCCTGAAAGTGACAGAGCAGACCTGCATACAAGCACCACTCCTGCACATCAAGGTCAGTTTCTTGCTTGCAGATGGGGCCATGAGGAATCTGTGGTTAGACAGATTACCCACCAGAAAGAGCGCTGGAGAACGCAAGTCATTTATTCTTCAGATGGATTCTTCTGATGAGATACTGAGGACACGAACCGACTGGACAGGTTTCAGCCTGTGTCTTAAATAGGCAGGGCCTAGGCCATTAAGGGCCCTCAACGCAATGACCAGAGCTTTGAATTGTATGCGATAGGGCACCGGCAGCCAGTGCAGTTTAGCCAGATAAGGTGTAATAGAATGGCGATACGGGATGTTACAGATCAGCCTGGCTGCGGCATTTTGTACAATCTGCAGCCGTTTAATCAGGTAGGCTGGGGCTCCTACATACAGACTGTTCGCATAATCCAGATGGGACGTGATTAATGCATGAACCACAGTCCTCCGTGAGTCAAGCGGAAGAAAAGGAAAGATTTTTTTGATCATGCGTAGTTTACCAAAACAAGCTGCTGAAACTTTATTAATTTGGGTCTTACAGGACAAGGCATTATCAAATTGAAAACCCAAATTCCGTGCGGATGAGACTGGAACAGGGGCAGGGTCTAATTTAGCAGGCCACCATAGTTTAGCCACGGGGGGAGATTTTTGATTGAAAAACAAGACCTGGATGCGGATGTGGAGGACAGGCACTCTGCATGCCAACCAAAAGGTAGTAGCCTGGCCCTGGTGCAATGAGCCCTCAAAAAGCGGCACTTCCCTCAGAAGTGACGTCCCTTCGAAACACTCATGTGTTAATGTTCATCTCATCCATTCAATAAAGTTCTTTCAACAAATGTAATCGATGCTTCAGTTCTGTTTATTTCTTAGGTTCTTTGATGTGTGTTATTCATTCATAAAACGTTTCAAGAGTTTCATTACGATTATGTCCAATGCATTTCGGGCATGTGCCCTTCATCAGGGGACTTATTAGTCCTGCGACATGCGTAGTCTCCGTACGCTATGTAATGCTGTTCGGAGAATGGTCAATTGTTTTGAGCCGGCGTGTATCCGGGATTCGATCGGGGTTGGAAGTGAAACAGCATGCAAGTCCCTATCTATCGGCAGGCGTGATTGGTGTTGTGAGGGTCACGTGATTGCTATGTGAAAAAAAAATAGCAATCACGTGACCCTCACGACACCAATCACGCCTGCCGATAGATAGGGACTTGCATGCTGTTTCACTTCCAACCCCGATCGAATCCCGGATACACGCCGGCTTTCACGGCACAAAACGATTGACCATTCTCCGAACAGCATTACATAGCGTACGGAGACTACACATGTCGCAGGACTAATAAGTCCCCTGATGAAGGGCACATGCCCGAAATGCATTGGGCATAATCGTAATGAAACTCTTGAAACGTTTTATGAATGAATATCATGCATCAAAGAACATAAGAAATAAACAGAACTGAAGCATCGAGTACATTTGTTGAAAGAACTTTATTGAATGGATGAGATGAACATTAACACATGAGTGCTTCGAAGGGACGTCACTCCTGAGGGAAGTTACGCTTTTTGGGATTATAGACAGCCCAGAGTACAGTGGGCCACACTTCGATAGCACCACCAACAAGTACGAACCAATTTAAACAGTATCATACTCGTGCGATTACGACTACCACACACCCGTTCATGCAATGAGCCCTCAGTCATACTAGAGGCTGCTTCTTCGCCAGTGCATAGCATATCATAATGCACCAGACTATGCACCTTGAAAAAGTCTTTTTTTCACGCCTTACATGTCTTTGACTTTGAGAATCCCACAAAAAGCTAATAGTCCACCTTGTCTTTGATGCAATGAATGAAAAAGCTTAAAAATCTTTCGAGACGGCAAACACGGGCAAGGCTGAGGCCCCACCTAATGATCTCTTAGTCACCCTACAGGTGATCCAAAACTCTCAAGCAGCAGTGGAGGCCAGAGTTGGAGAAGTGAAAATGGACTTGGCATTACTTTGCCAGGACCTGCGTATCGCCATAGCCAGGATTACAGAGACAGAGTCCTGGTTCTCCATGGTTGAAGAAGACGTCTCGACCCCCAAAACCCAGGTTTCCTCACTTCTGACCCGTACAGCAGAGCTGCACACACGGGTGGAAGACGCGAAGACCGCTCGCAGGCGAACAATATTCGAATCGTGGGAGTCCCCAAGTCCATCGGAGACACGGCTCTGCCACAAATAGCAGACCTCATGGAAAAGTGGCTCGGGTCCTAGATGTTCAGGGGACACCTGTTTCCGTGGTTTGTAATCGAGCGGGCCCATCATCCCTGGCACCGAGGCCCCCTCCCAGCACAGTCCTGTGACGATCATTTTTCGCATCCTAAATGTCAGTGACTGAGATGCGGCCTTGAGCGAGGCGCATGCCAGACCAGACCTCCAACAAAGCGACGCCAAAGTCATGATTTTCCTGGACTATACAAGGGAGACCAGAAAAGCAGGCGATCCTACCAAGATGTCAAACAGAAACTGCGGAACATGGGTCTACAGTATCGCCTCCTGTTCCCAGCTCGACTTCGTGTAGTCTCCCACAATAAGTTCATTTTGTTTGACACACCTGAAGAGGCCTGGCAGTGGCTTAGAGGAAGGACCGCAGCATGAACACCCCCTCCTCCACCAACGCCCGAGGCCCATCTATGGTCACAACCGCACGCTACCAGTAGCATCCCAACGGGCGACGACGACGCTCCCGAAGTTGCTCGGTGGGGTTTGCTCAGCCTCCCCACAGAGCTCCCCTCATCGCCATGCAGTATCACAAGAGCTCCCTCTAAGAGCCATCTGGAGGGAGAGAGGCACAACTCGCCCACTGCCCCAGTCCCCGAAATCCACTCCAATCTCTCGATCGGACCCAGACCTCTCCCGTAGCCCTGTGCTCAGCCAAGCCTCAGACGTGGAGCATGCCGCCAGGTACGGTGGTTGGGCTCCCCCAAGCCTGTACCGAGGCACAACAGATTCATTGCACTGCCATTCCAACCGGAACTTGCATTCACTCTTTCGTAGCAGCTGTAGCTCTGAATCCTGTCCTTACATTGGTTCAATCTAACCCTCACTGTAAAACTATCATAGCAAACGTTTGCTGACTCTAATGTTCTACTTCCTTTGGACAACAGATGCTTCTGGGGTAGAATATGGGGAGGGTTGGGTGTTGGGGGGTTGGGGTGTTGTTATAGGTTGACTGTTCAGGACGTTTCTCTCCCTACAGACCACTTTCTGCTCTCCCAAGTGCCAATAACCTGCGGCCCAAGTCACTTTCAAAGCCTCCCAGGTGCTTGCTTCACTGTCACAAAGGCCTTCTCCGTGGCCCCCGCAAGGTATGTAGCCCAGCCAGCAAACACATTTTCCCACACCTGTTGACGTTTAGAGTACCGTCATGGAACGTTAACCGTCTGCTAAACCGGATCAAATGCTAAGCAGTCTTTACATTTGTCTACCGCCACCTACCAGAAGTCCTACTCTTGCAAGAGACCAAACTTCAAGGTGAGCCCTGTCTCTTCCTGTCCCGCAAAGGCTATGGGAGGGTCTTTCATGCGGGGTTCTCATGTGGAGCGAAGGGGGTAGACATTGTTCTACACCGCTCCTTCCCTTTAGTGGTTTCTCATGTCTCCCATGATCCCAAAGAGCGCTTCGTGGAACTGGAGGGCACCCTGGAGGGGCAGGAGGCCATCTACGCCCCCCCGGCTGCCCCGGGAAGCTGCCTGACCTGTCAACACTCCTCACCTGCTACCCGCATGGTCCCACCGTGCTAGGCGGGGACTTTAATGCAGTCCCCGCACCAACCGTGACTATACCGGGCCTGCTACTTCCAGACATTCCAGAACCATACTTCCTAAGGACTGACTATCTGCCTGGGCCTCTGCGATGCCTGGCGGTCCTGGCACCCAACATTCCAGCAGTACATGCACACCTTGGCCTCCAACCACACCCACTCAAGCATCAACCTGGTTCTCCTGCCGGCTCTAGACTGTCAAGCGCTGACCCGCATCGACATACTGCCCATAAGGATCTCGAACCACTCCCACATACTCCTTGATCTGTGAGGTCACCATACAATGCAGGTATCCATGTGGCACATCAATGCGTAGTATTTTGAAGACAAAACATTTGTCCAAGCCATAAGAGATGAACTTCAATCCTACTTCCTTACCAACTCCTGGAACCGTGGCCGGAGTAAGTACACTCTGGTCTACCAGCAAAGCCATCATCTGACGGATCGCATAGCACTTGGTCAGGTCACGAGAGCATGAGCGCCTTTCCCTTATTACACAGCTAGAAGCCCAAGCCATCATCCTAGAGCACCATTTTCTCTCTGATTCAGGGGAAGCCTGTTCCCACCAACTGCGCCTTGTCCAAGAAGACATAGGCCTGCACTCCCTTGAAGCAGCCAAACACCTTTGGCTTGCATCAACGGACAATACTTACGGATGGGGTGATAAGAATGAGAAAATGTTGTATTGGCTGGCGACCCGCCAAAAGAATAGTTCCAGAGATCAGACAGGCCGCACGCACCAGGCCCTGTCGGACATTGCCGGAACCTTCGCCCTTTACTATGAGGAACTGTACCCCGTGCCGCAAGATAGAGACGGGGTGGCCAGCAATCACCTCTTAGACGCGGCAGCCTCCCATCCCTCACCCAAGGAGACTCCCAATCGCTAGAAGATCCCATCAGGATGGAAGAGATTGGGGACACCCCTCTCAGGGCTGAAGCCCAGAAAAACACCAGGCCCAGACAGGTTCCCCATGAAAACCTGGTACTTACTGCTTTCCAACCTCCTCAAGCTCTTTGAGGAGGCGTGTCAACGGGGCTCATTCCCAGAGGACCTAGACTCTGCCACCCTAGTGGTAATTCCCAAAATGCAGATCTCTTCCAGCTCCTGTGCCCACTACCGCCCCATCTCCCTGCTCAACTGTGAAATAAAATTATTTGCCACGATCCTGGCCAATAGACTAAAAAGGGTACTCCCGACACTCATTCACCCAGACCAGTGCGGCTACAAGAACACAACTTCATGCGCAAATATTACTAGAATACTTGAAGATTAATACTATTCCTGCAGGTGAAAAATATCCCTGTAATTTTTGTGAATGATAAAGCGTACTTGCTTGATTTCTGTGGGGTAGGCACTAAGTGCTCCAGAGACTGGATTGTACTTTCTATCCAGACAGCCCTGATAATTAGCGAAGAGGAACTTAAGGAAATTAAAAAACTGGAGGAAGAAATTGGGGGTGACAAAACCATAGCTGATGCTTAATCATTATTAGAGACCATCGTGAAAACATGAACAGACTTTAAAACCCATACTGTAAATTTGAAAACCTCTAAAGTAACAAAAGATATTAAGAATTTTAAATTGGATTTGGTATATCCTTATCTGAAAGAGGATTTCTTTAAAAAGAATAACCCTAGCACTCTAAATCTACAGTATAGAGGAAGATCACGGATTAAGTTTTTGACCGTCTCAGATTCTTCCTCTGATTCTGACCAGGGATCTGGTCCTTACTATCATCCATACCAACCATACCATCAATACCATCAATACCCCAGGGCCCTTCCTTTTTTAGACAGAGGTGGAAACAGGGGCATGGAATTCAGAGGGAGATGGTGAGCTCCAGTCCAACAACAAAATCAGGAGCAGGGCAACTTCAGGACAAGACAGTGAATATACAGGGGATAGATCAAAATTTGAATCAGACAAGAGAAACTAACAGTGAGCTGATGCCCATTTATAATCTATCCAACTACTCTTTGACTGACTTGGAAGCAAGAGTATTACAAAAAGGGTTATCATTTGTCCCACTATTGTTACAAGACCCAGTAGACACCAAAACAGAGGTCCTGCAATTTTTACGGAAAATTAGACTTAAAGTCTTTTTCTCAGACTACAGTGAAGTTCCAGAAAAAGTCTTTGTTCTGTCCTGAAAGTGCCACCATGCCGAATGATATTCTATTAGTCGAAGATCCGATACTGCGGGAAATTGACACATTTAAATGCTAAACAGACTTTTATAAACCAAACTTTTCAAAAAATTTGCAAATTGCGCTAAGAAATCTGGCAGAGAATCCATTTACAGTAATTAAACCTTCCGATAAAAGAGGGGGAATTGTCCTGTCGGATAGTGACCAATATGATGAAGAAATTAGGCATCAACTGAACAATCAAGAACATTACCATCACATTCCAGACAATCCTACCCCTCGGCTTAAAACCCAAATTTTACACCTCACGACGGAGGGTTTGGAGTTGGCGTACTTTTGCAACCGCCAGGTAGACTGATTATTTTGGCGTGTGGTTCTCTGTTGGAACCCTTGGCCAAGTATATGGACTTCTTCCTGAAACCATTTGTGGTTCAGACAAGAGCATACATAAGAGATACTATTAGTCTGATTTCCAAAATTTAACATTTGGTGTTCGATAGGGACCAACAGCTGTTGGTATCTTTCGACATCAAAAGTTTATACACAAACATCCCCCGGGATGAAGCATTGGTGGTCATGACTATGGTCCGTGATAAGAGACCGAGACATCACCAAATACCAACAGAATTTTTAATAGCACTAGCCCTGATATGTCTGTGTGGCACAATAGAGCTAAGGGAAAAGATGTACCTTTTCCTATGTGCCAAAAAAGACTACCTCTGAGTGGATCACCCAGAATAAATGTGTGAACACTAGTAATATAAACATTTTCGGGTATTGGCAACCTAGAGTTGAGTTTATAATTGTTTGTTGTGTTTTTTATACATGTATTTTGGTATGTCCTTGGGCTTTTGAATGTTATAATGTGTTTTGTTCAATGATCGGTCCCACTGCATATGTGTGTCTTAAAGTAATTTGGAAAATATAATTGTGTAGGACTGTAGACTGATGACCGGGTAATTGAGTGTTCCCTGTGATAAAAAAAAGATATTAATTCCTCCGTACCCATCTTCTTTTCATGTGATCATGCCGCAAAGAAGTATTCGACACTGCATCCAACAGCTACAAGTGGCCCTTGCCCACTGCCATTCCTTGTCCTCAGAGCTGGCCATACTACTAATTGACTTTGAGAAGGTGTTTGATACAGTGGACTGGGACTATCTCCGCAAAGTACTAGCCCATATTGGTCATGGCCCACATTTTCTAGGCATGATTGATGTGCTTGATTCCCATTCCCTGGCCAGGGTGTGAGAGAACTGTGTCATTTCCGACCCCTTCCCCATTAGACATGGCACGAGGCAGGGTTGCCCCTTGTCTATCTTGCTCTTCACCTTAGCGATGGAGCTAATTCGTGGTGACCGGATGTACAGGGGATGGAGGTGGGACACCAAACAATGAAGACAGCATCGCCCTGTACACAGACAACGTCCTCCTGTATCTGGAGGACTCAGCATAGATCGGCTGCGCTCCCGCCTCTTGCTCGAGACCTTTGAACCCAGCCAAATCAGTGCTGGTTCCCCTGGCTCCGTCAAGGGACTGCTTCGACTTGCAATTGTCCACTCCATTCTGCAGACCGAGTTTCAAATATTGGGGCATATGGGTGGCAATCCTCCAAGAACTCAACCTGGACCTTTAATTTATACCCACAGCGCCCAAAACCCAAAAGAGACTTGGCCAAGTGGCAAAGCCACCCCTTGATGTAACAGGGTGCATAGCCCCATATAAAATGATGATCTTGCCCGCTTCCTTCACATCTTCCTTTACTTTCTGCTCCAAATTCCAAAATCGTGTTTCCGGAGGCTAGAAGATGATGTCCAAACCTTACTATGGCTAGGCAAACAACAGCGGCTATTGCTCACCCACTGCCAGCAAGGCCCCTATGAGGGCGGATTAAGCATGTCTAATCTGTACCTTTAGCACCTTGCTTCCCAACTCCTCGAGGCCTACGACTGGTTCAACGGTGGCCTATGGGCTAGAACTTGGACTGTTGGCTTCCCTACCCTGCAGGCACTGCTATACGGTGCGCCGTCCCCTCCCAGATGCCCATGGTTACACGATTAGTACTCCTAGCCTGGCGTGCTGCCTTGTGTCACGTGCAGTGGAATGCCAAATTTACACAAAAACTGCACCTGGGATAAGGAAGTGGTGCAGTTTGCCGGCTGCCGGACTTGGGACTCCATCGGGATCTCCCAACTCAGGGGCATGTTGTCAGGGACTCCTATACGCTCCTTTGCTTACCTACAGGAATCCTTTGCCCTTGCAAATTCCCAATTCTATAAATACCTTCAGGTCCGGCACGCCCTCCATACCCACATACGTGACTCAGAACCCCTCCCAGAGTTTAACCCACTTGAAGCTAGGAAATGGAGGCGTCTCACAAATTTACTGCCCTCTCATAATAAACCCCCCCGGCTCACTGTCACCTAAGGACCCAGTGAAAGGGCTGTGTGGGAACATTGGAGGAAGAGACACATACACGCTTACTATCTTCACGTAGCACCCCCCCCCCCCCCCAAGCCTACATAGAGCTGGTCTCAGACCGGATGCCACCAGTCCTAGATGTGCATCCACAGCCATGAATTTCCTCCATATGGTCTGGCCGTGCACTCTATTACGAACGTACTAGGTGGGAGAACTGGCAGGGGTCCTGGGAGGGCATTTCCTCTATCCCCCAACCTGATCCTCCTGGCGATATTGGAGGGTGCAGGTGGCAACAGAGCCGGGAAGGCCTTACTGAGTACAGCCGTCCTGGTCGCTAAACAAGACATTGAGGCAAAATGGATGAACCCCACCCCCCTACCATCACAAATTGGTGACGTGGAGTTGACTGGCGCACCCAACAGGAGACGGTTGTGTTTTAGGCAAGAGGCTGTCCCCCAAAAATATGGGCAGGTATGGGGAAATTGGCTGCACCTATGAATCCCCAACATTCATAATGTAGACCCTTAGAAACTCAACGACTCATCTCTGTATAGATCCTGGCTTGCTCAATTGTTCATCTATGTATGTTAGGAGTGGCAATTTTAAAACCTAATAAAGTTGTTTATCAAAAAAAAAATCTTTTGAGGTCCAGCAGATAGAGCATCTCCTCTTCCGAAGGGTGAAGCAGAGCAAAAAACGTTTGTAGGGTGACAACCAATGTTCCCTCTTATTGGTTTCCTCTGTGTGCACCAGTGTAGGGTCTATGTGCGCTGCAGCCATGGCTATGTGTGCCAGGAACTAGACCGCGCGTATGTGCAGAGCCAAATATCACTCCAAACTTTTGCTTAAACCCCTAGCAGCCCAGCTCAGGTAAGAAGAGAAATGTTATTCCTCTGTCTGGTGTAACATTTCCTATGCATTTACACAGTATGATTCAGTGTCTCTGTGTAATGTGAATACGATGTAAAGTGCTTAACACCTTACACTGGTATGAGTGGCGCTATTAAACTAAATAAATATGAAGGACAGAGGGGTTATGGAGACTTGAGGGGCACTGTTAAAGGTTGGTAGTGAGAGTATCTGTGGTGGAGATGGTCATTGGGGCACCAACAAACATTGTCACACCATGCGCCACCAGCACTAAAGCCGGCCCTATTCAAATGGTACTAATAATTAAAGTAAAATTATGAAAACATCCTGCATTGCAATTTGAAACTTTGGCAGCTATGTTGCTACATTTCTTTTCCTATTAGGGTTGGGCTGTGGGGTGATTGTGTGCATTTGTTAAGGTTTTCCTGTTAATTGCAGTTCATGATGGATGCTGCGATTAACATGAAAACTTTAGCAAATGCTCAGGGACATCTTAAGGATTTTGAGTGCCAGGGCCAAACTTATTTCTGTGGCCCCTGATTAGAACAGCTTTGGATTTATGATCCAATTTCAGCTTTTTCAGGTCCTTTTTGGCTAGGGTCACCAACACTGCAGAGGCACACTGGTCCAAATTCTAAATGTGCTTCCATCTAAAATTCAGGGATTGTGGTATGTTTTTTCAAAATTCTAACATAGCCTGAAGGAAAAGGAGAGGAGACTAGTGAGAAATAGGATTTAGTGGCAGAGAGAGGAACAAAGTAGAAAAAAGTCAGGGTGTAAAGACGAGAAATGGGGAAGGGGTAATGGATAAATTGGTAAGAGAGGGACGGAAAGAGAAAGGCAGCCAGAGGCTTTGGAGAACGGAGAATGGAAAACCGGTAAGAGAGAAAGCAAAGAACAGGCAGTTAGAGGGAAATGGAGACAAGAATGGGATGGGGAGAAGGAGAAAGTGGGTAAACGTGGAGTGGGACTGATATGAGGAAGAATAAAAAGAAGAGAGACAGTGAGAGCATCTTGGGAGCGGAAGAAAAAAGTACAAAAGATATGTTAGAGAAGACGGCGAGTGTGGTATGGCAATGCTTCTGAAGTAGCGTCTCTGCATATCGACGTTGGGGTGGTTCTATAAGTAGCCTTTTACGCCATCTTGTCATTTCTAAACGCTTGCTCTATATAACCGTGCTCACCTGAACAAACTAATAAGGGTGTAAGGAAGTTTAAGCCTTCGCAAGATTTTTAATCTTGCCAAGATGCAGGTCTGAGCAGATGGCAGCTGCAAGTGTATAAAAGACTGATCCATCTGTCGGGAGTATTCTCTTCACTAAAACTAGCTTCCCTTCTCTTTTTGAAACTCAGGAGCTGCAACATTGTCGTGGTGTCACCAGGCTTTAAGTGGAAGCTTTTTCAATATTATAATAAAGCCATAGTTGCTGCTTATTTATCTTATGCAACTAACAACCACTGACAAAGCCAATAGTCCGACTTGTAGGTATGATGTTACTTGTTGTATCATATATCTGGATGCAATGACAGAAAAATACAAGTTGGGGGGCACACTATGAACAAGCACTGAAAAGTTTAAATAGTCACAGAATCACCCATCAGTGAAGTAGTGTGGCTCACTGGTTAGAGGCGGCAGACCCGAGAGCAGAGGACGGCCCGGGACCAGGGTTCGATTCCCGGCGCGGCAGGTTTCTGGACCAGGGTCAGCAGACTCGATAATTCTCTCGCCTCGGTGCCCACTCTGATCAGCGATCACACTCGGCAACTCTGGGCATTAGCTTGCCTCATCTTCACTAACGGCCCCACCAGACCGCCGGGGATGCCTGGTCTCACCCTGGAGATACCCATTAAGGGACCATCTCTCAGGGAAGCCAGGAAGCGTTTCGCAGCGGTCGAAGCGCCTTGGGACCCTACGGGTACGTAGTGCGCTATATAAATGCCTATACATTTATTACATACCCCGCAGACCAGCTCTATTAAGAAGAGAAATAAATTAAGTCTACAAACACGCTGTGTGCTTTACACGCCATGTTTGTAGAGTTGCAGCATTTCCTTTCTTAATAGAGCGCAGCTGCAAGGTGATTGTGTGCCTTTGTTAAAGTTTTTGGGTTAATCTCAGTACCCGTCTGGAGCTGCAATTAACAAGAAAAAATCCGATGAAGTGAAACGGGATGACTAGGAGTGAGAAGTGTGCCTAGAGGCTTTTATAGGTGAGAAAAGTGATCACTGAACTGCGATGAAACGTTCAAATCCTTGAAAAAATACAAACTTAGACCAACATTACAAATCTGACTAGAGATCTTTGAACACCTGCATCATCAATGCCCTGGTACATCAACTAGTCCCGTGGAATGCTCAGGTCACAGATCATCATGCATAAAAACCACACTCCTTTTAGATGTCAGTTTCTCAAGACAATAATAGAACAATAATTAAGACCCTAAAAAAGACTCTGCTCCTCCACTGCTCGAGACTACTGTTACCATTATCAGTGTCTCACTGGGTCAAGGTTCAACTAGTTTATTCTTCAGACTTGCCATAATGAGCCCCTACATTCAAAAACAGAGAAATACCACGAACATTTTCACTTTCTTCCTTCCTCTGACCCCATTAAACCTGGAGAGAATAATCACCATACAATATGAAAAATATTTAGAAGCAAGCCAACTGTTGAATTCCCATTAGTCACTTTTCTGTCCCAACCACTGTACGGAAGCTGCACTACTAGATGTATGGCAAGCTCCTATCACAAGACAGTTTGCTTAACCTGATGAATTTCAGAGCTGAGTTTTGTACAAAAGATCACACGCTTTCCCCCTAATATATGCAAGTACAAAAAAGGGAATCTCATTAACAGTCAAACTGCTACTTGTTAAAATGTCACATTTTGTCTAAAGGGGTTGTTAAAACTTCTACCAGCGTGACCATAACAGACACTGAAGCAAGTCTCTGTCATTGGCAGCCTCATCACAACTAGAAAGATGGCTGGAGAGTTTCGCGGTTTTCAAATTCAGATGGATTTAATTTATACAAGCCGTTGTTGCTGCGTATTTATCTTATGCAACTAGCAACCACTTACAAAGTCAATAGACCGACTTGTAGGTATGATCAGGACTTTAAGTAGGCCGGGTCTCACCGGTGCTGAGCACCAGCATTTTTTTTAAAGAGGGCCTCGAAACGGGTCCCTACCGGGCTCTGTTTTTTGCCCTGGCACAGGCGGTCCGGTTTTTTCCAGACTGCAGTGACAGTAGGCACATCGATGTGCGCTTGCTCACACTGCTCACTTCTCACTAGTAGAGAAGTTAGGGCATGACGTCATGCCAGGTGAGCCTTGTAGGTTGGGTGACCAGGAGTCCTGGATTAGCCCAGACCGTCCCAGTTTTTCAACAGTTGTCCCGGCAGATTTCTTTAAAAGTGGCTCATGTCCCGTTTTTTTGAGAGGGTGAACTAAAAACAGTGAGAGGCATGTTTTAGGTGTTCCAAAGCAGGGCTAGTAAGCAGCTGTTAATAAATAAGCAGTTTGATTAACAGTTATGATGCTGGTTTTAAAAATTACATTTGATTTATTTTCTTAGTGCCTGTTCTGTGTTTCTATGAGGACTGTCATTATTTACCACTTTATTGATGTAAATTTGTAGTCCTTCCTCTATTTTTGCGAAATGTCCCGGTTTTTGGGTTGCACCATCTGGTCACCCTACTTGTAGGGGGTGGGAAATCCTTTAATGATAGTCATTTTCTCTTTGGATTTCCCTTCTCTTTTTGAAACTCAGGAGCAGCAACATTGTCATGTGTCACCAGGGCTTTAAGTTGAGCCTTTTTCAATATTACTTACAAGCCATAGTTGCTGCTTATTTATCTTACGCAACTAACAACCATTGACAAAGCCAATAGTCCTGATTTGTAGGTATGATGTTACTTGTTGAAGCATATATCTGGATGCAATGACCGAAACAGCAAAATACAAGTTGGGCATTACACTATGCTAAGTACAGATTTTTTGCTTATTTGTCTTAAGCCACGCCCTTACTGGCCACGCCCCTTTGCGAGACCCCCTAGTTTTTTCATCCCACTTAAAGCCCTGGGTATGATGTTACTTGTTGTATCATATCTGGATGCAATGACAGAAACAGGAAAATACAAGTAGGGCGGCCCACTATGCCAAGCACAGAAAAGTGTAAATCACCACAGCTGCACTCTATTAAGAAGAGAAATTCAGCAGGTCTACAAACACGACGTGTGCTTTTCACACCGTGTTTGCAGAGTTGCTGCATTTCTTTTCTTAATATAGCTGGGCTGTGGGGTGATTGTGGGCCTTTGTTAAAGATTTCAGGTTAATCGCAGCGCCCGTCTGGAGCTGCAATTAACCTGAAAACTATAACAAAGTCACAGCGCTAAAGGTAACAGAGGTGCACATGCGCAAACCTTATTGGGAACAGTGGAGACAACCCAGGAAACGTGGGGGCACAGTGGGACTAACTGTGGGAACGACTCCTGCATCGGAGATCATGAGTGAGATCTATTGGTACCTTGACGCCCTCTTGGCAGAGGGCTGGCAGGATGAGGTTGAGTCCTGCTTCGACTTCTTATGCTTCTTTTTCAACTTGGGCTTCCACTTACCCGACTACCTCGACCGCAAAGACGACCTGTTGCAGGAACCACCTTGAGAGTGAAAACAGGTCCACGCCCTAGAATTGGAGTGGGACTTTCCCCAAGGACCAAGACTTCTTCAGATATTTGGTGACATATTCAGTGGCATACAGCTTCGCTTCCTGGTCCTGGATCGCCTTTTTGTGCATGAGGACATATTCTTCTTATGACTTGGAGGCGTGCCTAAGCCCAAATAGCAAGGGCGCACCTTATGCAGGTCCATCACCGACATCCATTTCTGACGGTCTTTTGCTAAGGAGAGTTGCCAACACTGGACTAGATTCCCAAATGTCTAAGACAGAATATTGACATCATATGCTGGTATTGCAAAAGAATACAATTACACACACAGTTGTACCCAGAACTTGTTAAGGCCCCTCAGAGATTTACTGTGTAAAACGTTCAATTACCTAAAGGTCTGGAAATGCAGGCAAGGCTGTTATAGAAGCTTTAAATCGAACACAATATCGAACATATAATTTGCTAAATTCAGTTCAATATCAGTGAAAAAAAGCCCACCTCTTACGAAAACAAACAGTAGCGGATTAGGGCTTGCAGTCATCACTTCATAAATGTTCCAATGAAGACTATAAAGACATGGTGGCTTCTTTGCCCTGTCTGTAAATTTTACTCTTCCTACTCATACCTCTAGGATTTGAGCTTCCATTCTGTATTTGAAAGTTCGGAAGAACAATGTGTAAAATTGTTATTGTTTACATGTATGGTATTTAATAAATCACACTATTTTAAAAAAGGATAAATTACAAGTCAAATTACAAATTATTTATGAAAAGTCATGGTACAGCTTGAATATTGTTCTCTTGCATACTGGAATAGCAAATTTGTCAACCGACAAAAAAACGAGGCTTAGCTCCAGTCAGATCTGTGTTCAATAAACCCTGCACTGTGCCCACGTAAAAAATGGCATGCAACCTTCTTAAATGTGTACATCTAAAACATTCAACACGTGTTGCAGTATTGTGGTAAATGATGGTTGCAATTTCATTTGCATGACATGTATAATTTTCTCTTCTCTTACGATGACTCAGTCATAATTTCATGACCCTGGCCATAAATCACCATTGCGGACTGTTATACATTACTTATCATAAATAATTTGTACATCTTATATGTTCATGAAAAACCCTGACAGTTCGTTGTTCTGCTCTTTTGCAGGCATAACTCATTTCTTTTTCTCAAAATAGCTTTCAATTATATGTTCTTATAATGCAGCTGGGGTTGCAAACCACGCCACAATTTCATGTATAGTTGTGTACTATTGTGCCTAGTACGCCAATTGATTTTTAGGTTTAGTTAATGAGGAGGTTGTAAGTGAACAGAATGCAATATTTACAGGAATGTTTACGATATTGTGTAGGAGAACGTATGTATACTTTTGCATATTGTTTTTCTAGGTCATCGAACAGCACTACTGAAGAGACTTGATGTAGTGTTTTTCTGGTGGTAGTTGGCTACTGGCTACACCATTTAGTGTAGATAATATTCAACTTTCAAATATTAGGTCCTGAAGAATTGCCACAGTATTGAGCAACCATTAGGCAAGAAACATGTTGACCCCACGAGATGAGCATAGCTTCAACTGAACCCCCACGTCAAGGAACTTCCACTCTACATTTTTTTAACAAGGTGGATTACCAACCAGAATAAAAATACCGTTTGGAATATCTAACCTTTTTTAACGCACTCACTGCACTTCACTACATTTACACCTTCACGGGCCACACACCCCCACATCATCATACGGCTAAAGAACAAAAGATCTTTGAGAAAGAGCTCCTTCGCGGGTGCCCGTTGGGTATTGCAGCGCCAACCCAATGAGGAGCAGGTCCAGATGATGAAGCATGACAACTAGCTTGCTGGGTGTGTGAGGATCCTAGTTTCGCAAGAGCGGGTCCCCGTATCCCTCCTTCTACTAGTACTTCCCTACCACCACCACCTACCTGTTGGTGGTTGGTCCACTTACCTAATACAATTAGGCACCACTATTAGAGGAACAGCATTCACTTTTGCTTGTATAACTCATTTATTGCCGATTTTGGGGTCATAAAATTGTTCTGTTAGGTTCCACACCCCTTGCATTTGAGGGGTAGCCTATCCCCAGAGTTAGGTCCAAACTCGCTACCTTGCTAGTCCTTTTTGTGCCCTGCCTGGGCGATTATCTTGGTGCACTGCTCCCCCAGCTCCATGACCTGCAATAAGTGAGCTGTGCTGTGGGGAGCAGTGCCTTATACACCCCCGCTCTCCCCATTGCCTTTTGTCATGCAGGTGGCTTCGCCCCATTGGTAAGATGCGTTGGCGACTCTTTGGCATGCTTCCTTTCACGAGGGGTAGCCCCCTCTTGCACCTGGGTGCTCCATAGCGGCCCAAACCGGATTTTTCCAGGGCCCGGGTGGCTGTTACTGCACCGGCCGAGGCCCCCTTCGGGGTGGCCTATGCAAAAGCACAGAAAGGAACGAACTGCCGTTGACGTGCAAGGGGGGGTGCCACCTAGCAGTGTGTGGGACCTGACTGGTGCCTGGGGATAATCTCTAAAGGCAAGGAATCGGAGGGTAAAAAGATCCATCAGATTCTATGGTTATCTATTCCCAGAAGACCGGCTTCACAGGACAAGTTCAGCTGCTAGGCTGAACCTTTACCACTTCGCTCTGTAAATGGATATGGCTGCTTGGCATTAAGTAGTGTAGAGTTTTCTCTAGTGTGGACATCCAGTGCTTAATTTGAGTGGGTGATTTTGTGCTAAGCACCAGCACTTAGTGGTCAAAACAGGCACTTATGAAAGAGCACCACAAGGTGGCGTTGTTAGTCTAGTTCAGAGATGATAAAAACATCAGTTGTTTATTAATTCAGTGCACATTCAAAATGACTAATACCTGCTGCTGCCCAAGCCATTCTTGTATCTTTGGGGGCCTGGCCCTGGAGTAATCAGATTGGTCACTGCTTGTTGCAGTGTGATGTTTAGTTGTGTTGTTAGTGTCAGTGCTGGCAGGGGCAATGGAAGCTACGGTGCCCTTCTTAAAAGGGCCCTCACACCTAATAATTTACAAATTAAGCACTGCGGCCGCGCATCCCACGTTCTTTTTGCACATCCCGTCTCAGACACCTCTACCTGCATGCACAGGAGTGTGAGGCATTCTAGGCATGTCGATTCACACGACTACAGATAAACAACCAAATGATATTTGCAGAGCTGCGGTAAGTACGAGTCTGTAAAATACCTATACAACTCGAGAGTGAAAAGATGCATCTTTGTAACTCAAAGGAAAATAACGCCGTTTACATTCACAGGCAACAATAACGCACTAAGCTTGTCACGAAAAAGTGAAAGAGGTTCCTTTGATCGGAAGTTGCTAGGTTATTGACTGTTTCGATACGTTATTTCAGGTGGTAAACGCGGGACCTAAATCAACCCATTTCACTGTCAGACATTTTTAGAAACCTTAATAAAAGCCGATTTGAAGCCAGCTTTCATACGCTTTAAGCAAGGACACATACTGCTCGTATTTACGGACTGCTCTGCCTTATTTACACAAAATCATTCAATCAAGTTGGAATTCGACGTCTAAACGCTTGCGTCAAAGCTCTAGTGGAACACAAGGTTTCCACGAAAACCTCCAGGTGGGCGCGCCTGGTTAATGCTCGGCGCAGCCCCGGTCATTAGCACTGAAGGGTACATTTCCTGCTTGTGCATAATTAGATGCCACATTGCCATGGGCACATGATACGTTTACATTAACCGGGGAGGAAGGGCACCGGATGTCACCAGGTCCTGTTTCCACACTGACCTAAAGCTTTAATCATCGCAAAACACTCTCCAGCGCTGCATTCTGCAACAGACGCCGGACTGCTTGCTATATGCAGAGGTGCTTTTCTTAAGGAAACGAATCTGCAGTGTTTTCTATCCAACACAGAAAATGGGGAAACAATTGATTAGGACTCCTTTAGCTCAACAAGATCCAAACGTCACTGACGTGCAGAGGCATTCTGCTGAATGAAGGTCACACAGATGTCCTTTCAAAAACCTCTGGATTTCTCCTATCATAGACTGGGAGGGTGGGTTGAATTTCCCCCATCCCAAATCATAAAAAGCAAACCACAGCATTGAGTTCAGGGTGAATTTTAAACGGATGCCCGAATAATCAACGCTCTCAGTAGTGAAGGAAAGGCAGCAATGAAGTCAAGCTTTACAATACAGCATCTACACCTTTACCATAAGCAAGGGGTAGGACTCCGTCATCTGCTCCCCTTTCTGCAAACCTAATTCCATGTCCATAAGTGTATTGTATTTCAGCATTTATAAAGCTCTTACTACCCCCTATGTGGGGCACTGAAGCGCTAAGCTACACCTTGTAGGGTGTATAGTTGGAAGGGTGTTGTATTTCTTTCTTCGGTGATGCTATGTGGGAAGTGTTTCCGTGTCGAAGTCACGACCACTGTGGCGCGCTCACCGTGTTAGGACTGTGGTGGCAGATGAGCTGCGAGAGGCAGACGTGCAGTTTTATGGTTTTCAGTATGCTGGCAGCTTTGAACAGTTCTGTGGGTCCCTTTACGGCATTTCTTATGATGAGTCAACTTAGCTAGTTAGTGCTCTGGGTTTGCCCAATCTAAGACTGTGTGTGCAGTTGAGGTACGAGCTGGCATGGGTGGTGGGAGAGAGAGGTGGCGGGATCTGCTGGGAGAGGCATTTTTACTATCATTCCATACCAGAGTGTCATTGTGAGGTGTAAAGAAGCGGTCAGAGTGTATAGTTCTTTGGGACCTGCAGTGGTGGACTATATTAATCTCCTCGGAAATGTCCAGCTATGTGAGACATATCTATTCAGTTATTCCAAGACTCTTTATTTGGCGGTGTCTGTTTTTTGGCTGTACTTGCTCTGGTGATGGACAACCCTCGTGTCTTATGAAAATGTAAGACCAATAAGTTACAATTGACTGCTGATTGCTGAATAGTATGGTCCACGTATTATAGTGGGCCATAAATGATATATATGAAATTACCATCTATTCAATGACCCGGAGAACGAGAGGACAGTCATTCTTAGCTTACCTGCATATCGAAAGCAGTTTGATGGTTGGTTTGTTTCCAAACTGTGAGATGTAAGCTGGAGTGTGCCCTTGGGTGTGACTGTCTTTCTGAGCTCTTTTGTCGTAATGTGGGGCGATTTAGTTCTCTTGGAAATAGCCATGACTTCCAACTGTCATTCTGAAGTGTATATGCTCCTGGATGCTTCTAATGCTGGCTGTTAGTGAGTTGTACAGCTTGGCTTTGTTCTGAGAGACCAGTGCCTCAAATGGATTTCTTATGGCACGAAGGGATTATGATTAGTGGTGCAAACCATACAGTGTTTTCTTTGTATTGTTTGAATTTAATTGGCAGGTACATCGGTCCTTTTCCTTGGAAGGCTCAGTGGACAATGAAGAGTGCTGTAAACATTGCACTTTTTGTTATACAAAGTCAGTGGAGTGATTACAGGACTGTAGTCTTGTGTTCTCTGGGGTGAAGGCGGAGAAGCAGCCTCGTGGCAACATTTTGGATAACTTGTATTGTGCATATGATAAAATCGGGTACGCCAAGGTGTACGCTGGTATAGTCAAGATTGTGTGAGGATGGCTTATAGTTTATATTGGTATGCAAGAAATGGGAAGATGCAGCAGTGTTTTAATTGTGACATTACCAGGTGGTATCAAAAATAGGTCTGAATCCATGGTTACCCCTAGGTTTCTAACATCTCTTGATGCTGTTGCAGGGGCCCTGCTGTACGCTGGTATTTTTGCCATTTTACTCCTGCCATAATATCTGTCTTTGCAATATTGAGCGTTAGATAGTTATTTATTATCCATGTGTTTATGGCACAAAAGCAGCCATCAAGTTATGCACTGTAGAGGTTATCAGCTATCCACTTTATAACAGGTGAGGTGAGGTTAAGGTAGATGTTGAATAGTGGGGATATGTTGGACCCCGGAAGGAAGCCACAGTATTGTGAGTGAGAACCTATTGTAAAAGGTGGAAGGTAAAATACTCTTTTTGTGTGAGATAAAACGCAATCCATTTTAGAACATTTTCATGGACGCAGAGATAGTGGAGTCTTTGTAATAGTTTTTATTTTATTTTATTTTAATTATTTATATAGCGCAGCTGATACCTTGCAGGCTTCCTGGCGCTGGAAAATACTATACTGAAGAAGAGACCGAAGCATGTAAAGGCAGGGAGGTCTAAGGGAAAAGCCAGGTCTTGATGCACTTCCTAAATGGAAGAAGTTGAGGGATCTGGCGTATATCAATGGGCAGGCTGTTCCATAATTTGGCAGCTGCGACCCTAAAGGATCTACCCCCAGTTCTGGCTTTATTGTATCTGGGCACCCTTACCAGATAAGCCGAGGATGATCGCAGATCTCTAGTAGGAGTGTACCACTGAAACAGGGCTTGCAGGGGCCTGGGCCCGAGTCCGTGCAGAGCCTTGAATACAATGCAAAGGGACTTGAAAGCCACCCGCTGCTTTAGGGGTAGCCAGTGCAATTCGGCCAGTGCCGCAGTGGCCGAAGACCTTCTCGACCAGCCGAGAGCCAGCTTGGCCGCGGCTGATTGAATTCGTTGCAGCCGGTCCAGTAACGTGACAGGGGACTCAAGGAGCAGGGCGTTGCAGTAGTCAAGGCGACTCAGAATCGTACACCTGACTACCAACGCCCGGGCTTGTGCAGGGAGAAGTGGCATAATTTTTCGCAGGGAGCGTAGCAAAGCCGTGCAGATCCCCACTGTTTTTGCCACCTGGGTTTCCATACTCAGCTTGTTATTGAGCATGACCCCCAGGTTGCGGACCGAGGAGACAGGTTTAGGTTTCTCCCTTGTCTCAGGAGGCCAGAAGTCATTCGGGAACTGGCGAGATAGAGTGGTGCCAGCACAAAACAGAACCTATGTTTTGGAGGCGTTAAATTGAAGGGAGTTCCTATGGAGCCAGCCAGCCGTTTCTCTAAGACACTCATGGAAGGAGGTCAGAGAGATGGAGTCTTCTCCTTCCCAGGAGAGAATGAGCTGGGTGTCGTCTGCGTAATTAATTGTTTTTAGCCCGAATGACTTAATTAATGTGATCAGTGGTTTAAGGTACACATTAAAAAGGATGGGACTAATGGAAGATCCCTGGGGAACTCCCTGTGGCACAGGTGAGAAGGCGGATTGGAATGGGGGGAGGGAGACAGCCTGTCTCCTGTCCTGCAGGTAAGAGTGAAACCAAAGCAAAGCTGTGCCTTCCACACCAGCTTCCATGAGTCTCAACAGCAGCGTCCTATGGTTGACCGTATCGAATGCGGCAGACAGGTCCAGCAGTATCAGTGCTACTGGCTGGCCCCTGTCTGCACGCATGCGAAGATCCTCCATGGCGGTTAAAACCGCAGTTTCGGTACCGTGGGCAGGGCGGAAACCGAACTGGAGATCGTCTAGAAGGTTGTTCTGCTCAAGATGAATAGAAAGGCAGGAACTGACCCATCGTTCCACTACCTTCACAGGGAAAGGCAGTAGGGAGATGGGTCGATAGTTAGAGAGACAATCTGGGCTCAGAGAGGGTTTCTTCAAGAGCGGAGTGACAAGCGCCTGTTTCCACGGAGTTGGGACGTAGCCACATTGCAGAGACTGGTTGCATATTTGGCGCAGGATGCCAAAAAGTTGTGTTCCAGAGCTTTTCCAAATTTTTGGAGGCAGTGGGTCGAGCGGGGAACCCGAGGTGATACTGAGCGCCAGTTTTACAAACTCGGGTTCAGAGATCTTGGAAAATTCTCGCAGTCTAGCCGTCAAGCTGGAGGATCGAGGCGACAAGTCATGAGGGCTAGTACTGGCTCCCTGAGTGTTGGCATCTCCCAATAAGGGGGGGGTCTTCAAGTTTTGAATAATGGTATTAATTTTATTAATGAAAAAAGTTGCCAGATTATCACAAAGGGCTTGGGTGGGAGGCTGCGTCGACGTAGCACAGTCTGGGTGAGTTAGATTTCTAAGTATCTGAAAAATACTTTTTGAACTGTTGGTGGCGTTGGTAATAGTAGAACAGTAATAATTAGCCTTTTCTTGGACAATGGCAGTTTTGTACGCCCGAAGGTTGTCTTTCCAGAGAGTTTTATTGGAGTCGAGATAGCCTTGCCTCCACTTTCTCTCTGATTGTCTGCAGGCCAGCTTAAGGGCTCTCAATGAGTCGTTAAACCAAGGGGCGGCTGCTCTTCTCCTTGGTTTGCATTTTTTCAGAGGGACGAGACGCTCTGAGGTATTGATGATCTTGGTGCAGAAGGACGTGTAGTTGTCCTCCACCGACCGGACTGTGGAGAAGCTGTCTTCCACCTCGAATACGGGGCCGGTCAGTCTCCGTTTATCTAAGGCTTTCCAATCTCTATACAAAGGGTCAGGTGCGGCACTGAGTGACGGTTTGTTGGCTCTGCCGCTGGCTATGTGAAATTTGATAAGTGCATGGTCGGTCCAGCACAAAGGCAGGATGTCGCTCAGGAAAACTAACTGGGGGGGAGGAAAAAATTAGATCGAGCTGATTTCCAGCCGAGTGTGTGGGTTTACTGACCAGTTGCGAAAGTCCCATGCCTTCGCAATAGACAGTGGCAAATGCAGCTGATAAACTCAGAAAGAACAGAGCAGCTCCTCCGTTCTTGTTCACTGTGAGTTTTAGATCATCCCAGATGGATACGATGGCTGACTCTGTACCTTGTCTAAAGACGGACTGTTGGTCAGTCATTATGTTCTGTAAAAGTTAGAGTTGAGTAAAGACTGCTCTCTCAAAAATGTTTCTTAGGACTGCACAGTTGATATGGGCCTTTATTTTGCTGAGTCGGAAGAGTCAAGGTTTTTCTTTTTGAGGAGATGTCTAATGTATGTGGTTTTCAGCTCAAGTGGGAATAAGACTAGTTCTAGGGACTTGCTGAGAAGGCGTCTGGCCACGTCCCTTGCACAGATGGTGCAAAGGATATCTTTAATATTTTTGGCGGTGCTGGGTCTAAAGGTGATCCTGATGGGTTTGCTGCAATGATGATATCTTGTCATACTTTTTGTGACCGGGTGTTGAATGTAGGCATTGATGAACGATTATTGTAGTCTCTTTATAATTAATTAATTAATTAATTAATTAATTGCAGGTTTATATAGCGCTAGGATCGACTCCCGGAGGAGTATCTCTGCGCTTCGACCGCTGCGAAACCCTTCCTGGCTTCTCTGAGAGATGGTCCCTTAGTGGGTATCTCCAGGGTGAGACCAGGCATCCCCAGCGGTCTGGTGGGGCCGTTAGTGAAGATGAGGCAAGCTAGTGCCCAGAGTTGCCGAGTGTGATCGCTGATCAGAGTGGGCACCGAGGCGAGAGAATTATTGAGTCCGCTGACCCTGGTCCAGAAACCTGCCGCGTCGGGAATCGAACCCTGGTCCCGGGCCGTCCTCTGCTCTCGGGTCTGCCGCCTCTAACCAGTGAGCCACACTACTTCACTACTTCACTTTATATGGTGGTTAGGTCATGTGGTGTTGTCTGCATTCTCATTTAAGTCTTTATCAATCGTTTACATTTTTTTAATTATATTCTTTCAAAATTTTGCCACAGAAGTTTTGTAATTTTGGCTTTCTGTGCTTTGGCATTCTGGATTTCTGTTTAAATTTGATGGAGTTCTTTAGAAGGGCTGTTGGCTTCAGGTATGTGTGTGTCATGGTGTCTTTTGGTGGTTCTAATGGCTATTCTGTAAACTCTGTTATAGTGGCATAATGTGCTCGTCTGTTTTATCTCTCAATTTGCTTCACTTGCATTGTAATATGTTCAGTTGTGTTTTCATTCTCTTGATATGGTCATTAATCCATGTGGTGTTCTCTTTGTGGTCAACACTGGATTTAGCTTTAGTTGGTATCCGTTTGCCTAGTGCAATGGATTTACAGTTGCAGAAGGTGCAAATGACATTTGGCAGCACGTTCACTGAGGATCTTTCAAGATGTGTATTGAGTCTGTCCTGAGCAGTGAGTTGGGCCAAAAACTATTTTTGGAGGTTGAAGGCTTCAAGGTTGGCTTCGATCGCAGTGCTTGTGGTTAGAACCTTTTTGTCAAACCATATGTTGAGATTTCCAAGAAAGTTTAGGCTTGGTTGGTCCAGATGGATGTTGGTCACTGTACCTAGTAATACATCTTTAAAGAAGGCATTGCTGCATTGTGGCCTACATATTAACGGAAAAGGTATAAGTTATAGTTGGAGTGGGAAGACATCTTATCAAGGATTCACAGCGGTCCTTGGTTAGTTTTTTAATTGGCATTATTTGCAGTGATTATTTATGGACTACGGCCACGACTCCTCCAATTCTGTCAAGTATGATTTTTGTTTAGGATGAGAAAATCAAGTGGGGTGGCTTTGTGGCCTGTGGGTGCGACGTCTTCACTGAGCCATGTTTCTGCAATGAAGGTATGTTCTGGTGTTGTTTAATAGCAGGTCAAAAATGTTAAAGTCATTTTTGTTCATGAATTTTGCGTTGATGAGAAAGCACATTAGTTTGTGTGTTTCCTTCTTTATGTCATGGCATTTTGAGGAGGATATGTGGTGTAGTTTGAGTGGAGGTGCTACATAAGGCATTTTGGTGTGGCTGGGGTGGGTACTTTGCCTGGCAGCTTTGGTGGAGATGGAAGGGGGTTTGTTTGGTTAATGGAATAATGTTTTTAGATACTTTTAGATACGTTTGTGTGTGCACTCTCTTTGTGGTGGGTAGCGGTGTTGCAACTGTGGTGTTGTCTGTTAATCTGAGTAGAGTGTGGGGAGTTGTGGTAGGAAGAAACAATTAAGGAACCTTGTCATCATATGTTCGTGATGTCCCTTGATTTTTAGATTCCTTCCGTCAAGTGACATTGTTTTTGCAATTTCTTTGGGTCGTGATTTTTTTAAGTGTTTTATTGGTAGTGATGCATTGCATGATGTTGGTGTTGTGGTTGTTTTTATTTTGTTGAAAGTGTTAGATGGTTAATGGTGGTTATTTATTAGTAGTTAAAGTAGCTCAATGAATGTATATGAGGGGTGTGCATTCAGTACAGGTAGAATTTATAGAGTTAGACAGTACTAACAGATAACAGTTTTGTAAGTGAGTTGTTGCTTACTTGAAACTCTTACGGTGGAGATGCAGAGTTTCTGGCCCTAAGCTCGTTCATTAGAGGTCCTAAGAGGCCAAACCCTTAACGTGCCACCCTTTACCTGGACACTCAGGGTTGGATGCCCTAAGCCCCTGGTTTAAATAGCCCTAGTGATCAGGTGATCTTGGGACAATAGGAACCCTATCCCAAGGCCTAACCAATCAGAACCCTGGCCCACTATCCTAGAGCCAATGGGGCCACATAGCCCTATCAACCAATCACTTACCCTGAAACAGATGGGAGGAGGAAGCAAGGGAGCTGGTGGTCAGCGCGTAATCTTCTTGGTTGTAGACAGATTGCATACCCACTTTACAGTTCCTGTTCAACCCTGGCGCCTAATTTAAAACCCGTCGTGCACACAAAAATAGCAGATTATGAGTAAAACTGCACAGCAGAAGCTACTTCTTCTTACCACATTTACACTGGCCAAGTTCTCTGGCTCCTCTTGGCTTACAGAAGTTGGGAGAGGGCACGAAAATTGAGATATTTGTCAAAAGAACGAAGAACTACCTCACTCACCTTAGAGCACATAAGTTCAAGACGACCTTGTGAATTGCAAGGAGAGCAAAACACAATCAGAAACCTTGCTGTTTACAAGAAAGGCAATCCTGTTTCTCGGAAGCTGTGACCAGAGATGAGCCAATAACCTTTTAGGGGCATATGGTCTGTTACTGATCGGCAAACAGGACACTTTCTGGGAGAGGTTGCTCATTACAAGATGCGAGTACCTCCTATCATTCTTCCACAATCTAATTGTTGCTACGAAATTTCACACTATGGTCGACAGCAATCCTTATTAAAAATATCTGAAGAAGAATGCATTTACATTTCATGGTCAAACGTTCCTTGCTTTCTTCGATTCAGAGGCTCAAACAAGGAAAAATCATGAACAAAACATTAATTTAGCCTAACGCTAAATGTTTTGTTTTCTCTGGAAGAAATTCTCAAACTGCTTTTCAAGAGCTGTGCACTCAGTTACACTAACAGTACACCGTGCCAAAATCTTCACGTCTGGCACTGTTTGTGTCCTCCAATCTATAGTGCTTTCAAACACATGGTGTGCTTAGTTTTAAGTGGCTGCAGGCGCACATTATTCAAGTCTCTTGCATGTGATGTATAATCTTCATAAAATTCAAACTAAATGTAGGGAAAGCACCCAGCAAAAAGACAGGGTAAAAAGTTTCCTAAGTAGTGGTCTAAAAGAAACAGCGAAACCATTTGAACTATATTGCATAAGGATTAGAGCTGTTGAAACCAACCAAAAGGTGCCTAGCGAATGTGTAAATCAATAGAGAAAATACATTCATATCATGTAGCAGGTCTAATTGTATTATAATAATTATGTACAAAGTTTTGTCCACTTTAAAAAAAATCATTTATAGTTTCGGGTTAAAACCACAACAAACAGAGCAGCTCCTATAACTTCAGTTACACTAATAGAGGAACAATAAATGCACAGAAGTCAGATGACCAGCGAAACAAAAGTGGAACATCCAAGTCACTCCAACTTTCTCCATCAATCGCACTGGGTGCATAGGACCTCAGTCAGTTATGTCTGTATTCTCCTCACTCGATGTCATGGCACGAGTGCCACAAATCTCTCCTTCAGGGCACCCCAAGCTACCAGGTCGTCCCCCAACTTATCACTCCTCCAGTTGTGTTTTATATGAAGTTCTTCAGCTGACGACCATTCCTTCACATCCCTAATCCAATAGTCGTCTGACCGGGTGAGTCTCCCCATCCATGTGATTGCCACTCTTCTATGGGCCAACGCTAGTTTCAAGTATTTATATCTCATTCTACAACTCTTAGGTCTGCTAACATTCCCCAGTAAATAATACTCGAGGGCAAGGGTGCCACGCACCCTGGTGGCACGTATGAGCCTATCAACCACCCTGACCCAGAACTCCGGCACCTGTGAGCAATCCCAGGCCAAATGCAGGAAACCAGGCCCAGGCATGCGTCCAATAGTGTCTATGACATCCATTGTAAAGCTAGGGGCGTCACGTAGGTGCGATGCAGGAAGTTAAAGTGGACCAACTTGAAAAGTTCTACCCCCTTTAAAGTAAAAAGGGTCCCTTCTGTGGATTGCAGGCAAATGCAGGGTACCTGGCCTTGTTCACACAAGGCTTTGCTTGTAAGAATCAGCTCATATGAAAGAGCTATTAAAAGAATAGAGGATTAATTTGAAATGAAAACATAGGAAGATGAAAGCACCTAATTCATATTGAAAATTCATGCTTTAAAAATAAAAATTCTGTCCCCCTAACTCCCTCCACCAACATCCCTGAGACAAGTTTTCACATTTTCTAGTATCAATTTTAGAAGGCACTGGCAAGCATAGCCATCACGCTGCGGCTGAGAGGGCCATTCAGTCGCATTTACTTGATGCAGGCAGGTGGCGCTGGGCATGGAGCGGGCTAGATAGCTTGGAGCTCTCATTTCCTACGGCGCTAAAAGCACTGTCTCCCTCACCCAGATCTATGTGCAGCGCTGGACAGTTGACATCAGGGGCCGCCCTCCTACCAAGGTGACGGCTTACTATGATCAGCTGACAGGGTAACTGGTTAGTCACGTTCAACACCTATTTCCAAGATGTACTCCTCCAGGTGATCTTGCAAAATATAAATAAAAAAAACATATGTGGACAATAGGAGGGACAGACCTATTTTCGTGAAAACTCCAAACAGACTATACGCACTGCCTAGATTACTATTACAGAGTAAAGAGAAGTATACATAATTCGCTTGCAGCTTAATACACAGAAACGGATTTGGAAAAATGTTAGCCTAACTTGCTACAAAAAAGAAACCAGCTTAATAATTAATTAGTAATACTTCTCAGTGTAAATAGATGTTGCGGAAAAATAAAATTGACACTATTCCTAGGAAAATAAAATATCTTCTTTCTCTCAGCAGGGCTATAGAGGACGTGAGCGAAAGAGCAAGAAAAGGCTTGTGTCGGTGCAGCCACCGAATAATTAGCCATCTGTAACCAGAACATAATGTGCATCCAGTCCAATTACACCTCCCTCACGTCATTAATCAAATACAGCTTCATCATTAATTAGTACAAACAGGGCCATCAAACTGTAATCTCTTGTCAAAGACTAGAAGGTGCTGTGCTGATGTGCCACACTCTAAATGTGTGTTACAGGTACGTCTAGCAGCTGCTAGTCCTGAAGTACCTTTGTCGAGGAATTAGTATATATAATTGTACCTGTGTATTGCTGTCAAGGGGTTCTGTTAACATATGCAAATGTCACTAGAACAGGAAACTAATATGGGACAAGGATACTCGTTTAGAATTTCTTAAAGTACACGCTTATTTTGGGACATCATGAAAACAGTGTTTTTTGCAAACAGAGAAAACGTTTATCGAAAACAGTAAATGAATTATAGAACTATGTTTGATTGCAATAAAACCGTAGGAAAGTACTTATGTGATTAGCAATACAAGAGAGAAAACAGGCTTGCAAAAAATAGAACATTCTGTGAACATAAGTCGATTTTGGAAGGGGCTACGGTTGCAATTGGAATATTCAGTTTCAAGAAAAGGCTGCTCCTTAAACAGGCAGTCAGTAAATTCAGCCATTTTGAAGCTGCTCCTCAAATGTTCAGCTAACAAATGGGCCCTGTGAATGGCGAAGCTTAGCAGAGTAGATCGGAGTTGCGGCTATCTAGATGCACTGCCACGTTTGTTCTTACATGATTTATCAGGAGAGAAGGGCAAGGATGTCCTCTCCACTGGTTATATTGATAGACGAAAATTCACACATTGTTGGGTGCCAAATCTATATTATTCAAAGTCTGAGGAAAGGTGAAATTAAAGGAGAACTGTACAGGGTCAGATTAAAAACCAAAAACATCTCTGGCAAATATTATGAAACTAGGCCCACACAGCAGAAACCTATGATTAGAATGGAGGGCATGAATGCCCACAAGGAAAATCCCAGAGAGGCAGAGCTGTCATAATGACTTAATAAAATGGCCAATTCCAAGACCAGGCAGTTCGGGAGGTGGTCTTCCCTGCAAACATCGAGGTATTTTTGGTTTTTGTTGACATTTAAAGAAAGGCAGTGATGGGCTCTCTTCAGAACAACAGCAATTTACATTAATAAAACAGATTATTACAACCTTACTTGTTTTAGATTGCAAGTGAAAAATGTAAGCATGGAACACTACAATCAAACAAATTTAACATACTAGGGCAGAAAGAAAACTTATAATTGCATTTAAATGTATCAATAGATGTTAACTGTTGACCCTGATGCTTAAAATATACAAGATATACACAAATAAACAGTAACGGAAAGCCTCAATCACAATATACAATGTGCCAAGATAACTCAACAAGCATTTACAATGCAATGGTTTTGCCTTTGGAAAAGTTAGAGCTATTGGCATTGTAAATGACAACATTTGTATTATTGTATTGGTTTTGAAAACAGATAAATAAATGGCATTGTCATTTACATTGCCATTAGCTTAATCTCTTGCAAATGTGAGACCTATTGTACCCTACGGACGAGCTCAGCAGACAGCAATTACTACCACACACAAACACCGAGAGCCAGCCACACACAAACACCCAGAGCCAGCCCCACACACACACACACCCCCACCCAGAGCCACACACACCCAGAGCCACACACACACACACACACACCCAGAGCCACACACACACACACACCCAGAGCCACACACACACACACACTCAGAGCCACACACACACAGAGCCACACACACACAGAGCCACACACACACAGAGCCACACACACACACACACACACACACACACACACACACACACACACACACACACACACACACACACACAGAGCCACACACACAGAGCCACACACACAGAGCCACACACACAGATCCACACACACAGATCCACACACACAGATCCACACACACAGATCCACACACACAAAGAGCCAAAAGTCTTCATTGGCTTAGGGTGCAGGTGGGCCTTACTTGTGTTTGAGCCCGAAGGCTCTAAAGCAACTATGCCCAGATGTGGGAGTCCCTCCTCGGGGGGCAGTAGCTCTTCCTACCATTGGAATCCAGGGATCTTAAAAAGTTTTGGTCCCTGGTTAACTTTGGTACTGGAGAACCCAAAGCCGCAGTAGAGCCAAACATTGCATCCTCTGCGTGGGAAGAGCATTTTGGTAAACTATATCAAGAGACCGAACAACTTACATATGATGATATTGCCACTGGTGATCTATCCACTTCTGCAGCTGGTATGGAATTTACCCTAAGGGAGGTGGTGGGTGCAATGGAGAGATTAACAATGGGGAAGGCCCCGGGACTGGATAGATTGCCTGGCGATCTTTTCAAACACCATCCGGAGATCTGGGGCCCGTATTTCTTAATCCTTTTCAATGCCATCTTGGGAGGCATGAAGATCCCCTGTACTTGGCTGGGGGCGGAGATAGTGCCCATTTTCAAAAAGGGTTCCCCCCTGCTCCTAGCCAACTACAGGCCGATCAGTCTCATAGATGTTCCCCAAAAACTCTTCTCCCGTATTCTCCTGGACCATCTCATGGATTGGATGGAGGCTAATGAAATCTTGAGCCCACTACAGGCTGCCTTCAGGAAAATCATGTCCACCATGGATCAGATCTTCCGCCTCGTCCTCCTGTACTGGAAAAAGGTGAGGATTGAGGGGGGAGACTGTACATGGTGTTCGTGGACCTGAGGTCAGCCTTTGATATGGTCCCACGCAAGATACTTTGGGAGGTCCTACAAAAGCTTGGCGTTCCCACACAAATACTGCATGCCATAATCAGGCTCCATGATAACAACTACGCACAGGTTAGGTGTGGGAGGGATGGAGCGTTGTCCTCTAGGTTTCCTGTCCGCAGAGGGGTGAGGCAGGGTTGCGTTTTGGCGCCGACCCTGTTTTGCCTCATTGTTAACAATATTATATCCCACCTGGACAACGTTAGAGATAATGACGCCCCCCTTTTGGCAGGCAGGAAGGTGTCAGCTATTATGTTTGCTGACGACACCCTCCTGCTTTCCAAATCTCCAATGGGGATACAAAGGATCCTAGATGGATTTGGCCTCTTCTGTATGCAGCATTGTCTAGAGATCAATACCGAAAAGACCAAGTTCATGATCTTTAATCCATCCCCAAAGACTAGACCAAATCCCACCCTGGGTGAAGCCAGTCTGGAAAGGGTTACAACTTTTCAATACCTGGGGGTCACACTGCAAGATAATTTTTCCTGAGACCCCCAAATATTAAAATCTCGGTTGAAGTTGTGCCAACTTTCAGGTGCCATTCTAAAGGTTGTGAACACTTCCACCTTTAAACCTATAAGTCCGGCACTAGAGCTTTACAAAACTCAAGCCAAGGCAGCTGCATCCTATGGCAGCGAGCTTTGGGGGTATAGAGCGGGGCGTGAATTGGCTAATGTGGAAAACAACTTCTTAAGACGCCTTTTGGCACTCCCTCGTGGCACACCTCTGCTCCCCCTAGGATTAGATGTGGGATTACCTTCCATTGCCATAGAACTGGAGTCAAAGCCATTAAGATTCTGGCACAGGCTATGGTCCACCAGCGAGCTCGCTCATTACAGGCGTGATCTCACCCATGTAATGAGCTTGAATAAGCGTGATAGAATCCCATGGTTGGCCTTTGTTAAAAAGGAATTGTATCGGTTGAAACTGCAGGAGTTATGGGAGGACCCAGAGTAGGGATGTCGAACCATTTCCCGCAAAAATGTGGTGCAAATCCATAAGGAATCTAGTTTGGCTCTTCTCCTGTCCGCCACTATCAATGGCACCCTGACTGACCGTTTTTTGAAATTTAAGAATTCCTATGAATTTGAAGATTTAATGGACATAATATTCCCCATCCTAGCGAGAAAACTGTTTATACAGTGGAGGTTAGGCACTTTGCCCATAAAAACCTTCACCTGTAAATGGCTTAAGGGGGGGGATAGATCCTGTCCTGGATGTAACATGTATGATGAGGAGGAAATTCATCTCTTTTTCTTCTGCCCTGCCTACAATAGACCTAGAAAATACTGGCTGGCGCCCTTATGCAGGAATCTGGGATCTAGGTCTTACCTGTTTGTATGTAGAATTTTAAAGATAAGCACTTTGCCCCATATTGTATTTGCAGTGGCTAAGTTCATTATGGCTATGTGGCAGATAAGGAAAAAACTGCTAGTCGCCTAAATGTAGAAAATTTGAATGTTTCTCCCAATCAGAACTATCCTTTTAAACTTTGAAACTATTTCTTTTAATATTATGCAACTGATTTTCCAATCCATTCTTACCCTTGGTACATTTTTAAAACTTAGTTATTACTGTATTTAAAAATGTAATGTACTTTTTATATGTGGTTGTATAAATGTATTTTGTATGAATCTTTTATGGTCTTAAGGACCGAAATAAAGAAATTTTGGATTGGATTGGACTCGGTACCAACCATGCCCAGGTGGAGCCCTTGTGGGCTTTAAATCAGAAATGCCCCTGGGAGCCTCTCAGGCTCTCACTCAATTATGCCCCTTGAGCCTCTCGTGGGCTCTCGCAACAAATGTGGGTCAGGAGTCTCTAGGGCCCGGTAATAAAAATGCCCCCCGGGACCCTCGTGGGTCCGGCACAAATGCTTCCGCTTGTTGGAGTCCCGCTCGCGCTAGAGTCCCCCGCCTGGGGACCCGAAGAAACAACTGCGGCGCTCAGCCTCTCGGGGCTCTAGAAACAAGAATGCCCCGCAACCGTGGGAGCGGCTCGCTAACAAGGGGGGCCGCTCGGGGTGAAGGCACCAGCGGAGTGCCACCTCACTCCCTTTGCCCCCCAGCCGGCTTCGACTCATCGGCTTCTGGTGGGGGAGGGATCCTCTCTCCTTACTCCGGTCCCGCTCCGATCGGGTCACTCTGCTGCCGGCATGCGGAACTCTCTGGCTGCCGGTCTGCTTCCTTCGCCGGCCTCTCGCTGGGGCCCTCCTCTCGCTGGGGGAGCCTTGGGTAGAGACGCTGGCTACAGTCCGGTGGTGGAGGAGCACGGGGAACGCTCCCATGGACTTCCGGCCTTTCTCTTGGCCAATAGCTTCCTCCCAGCCGGGGAAGCGGAAATGGAGCCTGCGAGGCTCTTCTCTCTGTCCCGGCGGCCCGCCCACCGTCCGGCACGGCGCCGGCTTCAGCTCTTTTCCTAGTCCTTCGTGGCAAGACGGGCAATCGCAGCACACATTTTTGCACTTACCTGATGACAAAAGATCAGCGAGAAGGCATCAGACTGGGAGGGGGGTGGAAGGAACGGGGAGAAATGCCGCAGCTGCGTGATCAGCGAGAAGGCATCGGACTGGGAGGGGGGTGGAAGGAACGAGGAGAAATGCCGCGGCTGCGTGTCCTCGGCTCTGGCAGGGCAGGGAGAGGCTGCAGGAGGTTCCTGACGAGAAAGGAGCATTACGTGAACCCACCCGCTCGCCCTAGCTCCTAGAAAAAAATGGCGGCCGCAATCATCCTGGGGAAAAAAAAAATAAGACTACACCCACCTCCACAATGACGGCAACAAAGGGGCGGAGAGGGAAAAAACGCCGGAACGCCCACGAATCGCCTCGGACAATGACGGAAAGATCTCTCTTCCAATGACTAGCCTCCATTTATGGAGCTAGCCAATGGAAGAGAGAGGCGGGGCAAAGCCAACAACTGTTCTAACATAAGATTTCGCCTGCGCGAACGCTGCTGTGCAGCGGACGCCAGGCGAAGCCTAAAAAAGAAACCCCAACCTACAGCAAGAGCAGGTGCTCAGTCCAAATGGGCCAGTTTCTAAATCTCAGGAAACAAGCACTGCCCAGTCCAAAAGGTCGGGCACTGGCAACCTTGCAATATTTTTGCAGGCACATGAAACAAGAATTAGAGATGTAGAAGTAATAGAACGTAAAAATGCTACTGGCTACAGGGGGCATGCTTGCAAAAATAAATAGCAAGCATTTGCAATGCAATAGGTCTCGCAGCATTAAAGTTTGAGTTACTGGCATTGTAAATGACAATGCTTTGCATACATTTTTTTTAATTTGCAATTGGTATATAAACATTGTTTGTGAATGTTTAGCTGTTGCTTATGCTAAGCTAAGTTGGCAGTAATATAGAGTGCTAGTCTTGCTTATTACACCTGATGTCAAAGGCGGTGCACACATCACAACACTGGTTTCTTATTACTGGGGATGCCCACAGCTTTGCACACCATAACACTGATTTGTTATTACAGGTTATGTCCACGTATGTGCACACTAGAACACTTTTTTATTACAGGTAATGTCCACAGCTGTGCACGCCGCAGCGCTGGTTTCTTATTACATGGGATGTCCACGGCTGTGCACACCAGGACACTGGTTTCTTATTACAGCTGATGTCCACGGCTGTGCACACCATAACACTGGTTTCTTATTACATGGGATGTCCACGGTTGTGCACACCACAGCACTGGTTTCTTATTACGGCTAATGTCCACGGTTGTGCACACCACCGCTCTGTTTTCTTATTACACCACAAAACTGGTGCACGGCAGAGTGCGGAACAGACACCTGCGGGGAGGGGCGGGAGCTGGAATCGCGGCATAGCCATCCCTCCCCCACCGTGCTAACAGTGATCCTGCTCTGCTCGCTCCATCCGTGAGCGCCAGAGCCGGTGCAGCCGCCTCGCCCCCTCCTCTCACAGCCCCCCCCTCGGCTGTCCTGCCTCCTCACTGGCTGCAGCATCCCCTGCCATGGAGTCTTCACCGGAGAGGGGCAGCCAGAGCCACGCCTCGTCAGCGGGAGCATCCTCCGAGGGACCCGGGTTCTAGAGTGGGCCTGCCCACACACACGTCAGCAGGCACATACATCAGCGCAGAGCAGGGCCCGGCCTGTCCATCCGACACTAAAAGCCCCTGCGTGCACAAGTCAGCCAGGTACGAATAAAAGCGCCATTACACGTGTGTGTGTGAGGGAGGGAGGGGGGGGCAGGGCTTGACATATTGTCCTGATAATAAGGGGTCACTGGTCAATAATGTCACAGTAGCTGCTAAACCCGTCATCAAACAGAGCAACATTATAGAGTGCCCAATGCTGGTGACTGGTAGCGATGGGGGGCTGGAAAGGTAGGGGTTCACAGCGAGGGGGGGTCCTATGGGTCTAAGTCCTGAGAGGGCACTCCTTCAGTGTCTCTAACGTTGTCTGGGGCGGAAGGTGGGCGTGAGAATGGAGGGTACCAGCTGTCACCCTCCGCCGAACACTTTACCCCGAGGAACGGAGGCTGTCACACTGGCCAGACACAGGCCACAGGACAATGTAGAGCCAAGAAATCAGTGTCCAGTGGAGCCACGCTCTGCAAGGGCTTAGAGGCTAGCAGCGCGCCCCAGGCTGCCAACCTGCCGAGCAGAGAGAGGGTGTCTCGATGCCCTGCCCCACACCCTCCCTGCACACGGAGCGGTCAACTGTGCCTTGAATCCAGAAGGCGCTCCTAGGAGTCTCTGCAGTGCCAGCTCACACGGATCATCAGCAGAGGTGAAAACATTTTCACTCTTGTGTATGAGGTGTGGCAAAAGCACTGAGCCGCCACACTTGATGAAAACGGCAAAAAAAACCATTAAAAATAAGTAAATAAACAAAGCGCAGCCGTTAAAGTTAGCAGACCGCGAGTGCTCACGACTTATAAAGACCGCAACAAGACAAGTGGCACAAGGCGCTAGTGCGGTACAGGGACTCGCGCTGCCTCTGGCGGCGGGGGGCGGGGAAAAGCAGTAGATTCCGACGCGCGCCTCCGGTTGTCTCTGGCGGCGGGGAAAAGCAGTAGATTCCGACGCACGCCCCTCTGCAGACTCCCCCTGCATTCCAGAGAGGCGCGCAACGCGATCCGGTCTGCCATGCCATGGAGACAAGACCTGGCCGCGCACAACGTTATCCTATGGGGAAACGCTGCGCATGGCCAGGTCTTGTCTCCACACTCGTTTTTGGGCCTCAGACACTGACTATAGTTCTCGCTGCGAGAACGTGCTTAGCGCGCGTTCGTCGTAGCGAGACCTAAAAATGGCCCACCGCAAAAATGCATTCATAAAAACATGAAAGAAAAGCAGAAAAGAAAGCATAGTAGACAACACAGCACACACTGAAATAGACTACTTTTTGAGTGGATGTAGATCTGTGCACAAACCAAAAGCCATACAGTGAAGAGAGCCTATGGTTAAAGAGGGCTGACCAACTGCCCTCATGCTGCATGCTGTGGTTGGCGGAAGAAAAATATGAAAGACAAATGAAAAGACCAAAGGATAAAGACTGACCAGTGGTATACTTTATACTTTTAATATGATTTATTTTTAGAAATATTGAGGATGGTGAAACAGCTATAGCTCGTTAGGCAAGACCTAAAAATAGTTATGAGACTGCAACAATGAAACACCAAGAGCATAACTTGAGTCAGCAATCACATTATTAACTAGAAATTAAGGTTGATAACATTGTCGCTGTTTAAAATGTGGATCACGCAGTAAATTAAGTCAAGATTGGTCTTTCCTTAAAAGGCTATGGTAGAGCAATGTGCTGATAACCAAGTGATGGAGCCTGAGAAAGTGTGAGCCCAACTCCTGACCCTTGTGTCTGGGTCCCTTGGTCAGAGAGATTTCTAGTTTTTCTACAGTGGTTATTTATTTGGGGCTATGCATACTAGCAAACCACCTATGAGATGCCCCGTTTAAAGATGCATCACAACTAGTTAATCATTTTGGCTTGTGATTATTCTGTGGCTGTCCTAAACCGGACATACAAACATCAATAAACAATTTCCACCAAATAGGCCCTGGATCCAGCCGACCCAGTTTTCTATAGCTTTATCCAAAAAGAAGAATTTGTCATTCTGCCCTATGTTGTTAAATACTACCAACAAATCAGAGCAGTGATGAGACTCAGTTTCAAGAAAAAAATGACACAGCCCCGAATTTTATAAAATGATGGATGAAGTAAACTGCCCGAGGGTAACTGCGCGCTATATAAAATTTAAATTTCAATTTTTAATTTTAAATAATAATATACACGTTTCAACAGAGCAAAACGCAATGGTATTCAAGCAGTTACTTTACAGAGAGTCTTGAAATCTGGAAAATAGCAGCATTACAATGACAGTCCGAACCACTCCATCATTTCCTACTGATTCACATTTCATTCATAAAATCAACAAAACTTGAACATTATAATTTCAGTTCCAATCAAGGCCCATTGTTGGCTGCATTTTGCTAAGTACAGCTTTACCAATCTCTCCCGTTTACATATCTAATGTGTTTAACAAAGCAAAGGGTGGTTTGTTTTATATTCTAAATTATTAACTACACACATACTACATAATTACCCATTGATCTTTTTTCTACTGAAAACCAAAAGAGTATAGCGCAGCACTTCACTTTATATTTTCAATAGTATTTCCTCTTTCAAAAGAAACTTCTTTCAAGCTAACTGCCCCAATACCGACGTAATATAAACAGACATAAAGGATCACATGAAATACGGCCGTTTTGCCATTTTGAAGTTCTGATTATATCCATCATCCATGTGGCTTTCAATCCACAAGATATGACTAGAACACGTTGATGGCCACATAAGTCCATTTGTATCTGGATATCTATCTATATGAGAGAAGATGTGTCTATATGCACGTTGTATTTAATCTCACTGATAAAACAAAGGTTAAAGTGATGTTACAGTTAGGTGAGAATTTCAGTTAAACCGTTACATTTTAAACTCTAGAGTTATACTTAACCTGACGTAACTAACTAGCATGCACCCCCTGTCATGCACACTGTTATCAATGTTGTCATTTCAGGTGTCGCATTTGATATCATCAATGGTTTCAGAGCAAGCAATGAGTGATGTAATATGCAAGATCATAAGCACTGCATGGCAGCACCATCACTTATAGTCACTTCTGGTTCTTTTATTCTTATGCTAAAATCTTAACTTTCCATCCTTTTGTAAAGTCAGGTTTTATTTTGTTTCCCAACTTTTTAGCACAACTGCATTTTCTGCGATCGTCTTCTCCTTCAAAATGGCTAAGAAGGTTTTCTGTTTACGGTTTTTTTCCCCAAATACCACCATATCACACGAGTTATGACCAACTTTTTCATTTAGCCTTAAATAAACACAAAATTGTTGCAATTGCAGTAGTTTGAAAACAGAAGCTAGGGTCTTATTATGCACCTTGAAAAATTTCTGGTGAAATCTTTCTTTTTCCCTTCATCTTGTCCCTGATTTTCCACTTCCACATGGAAGTGCTCACTGAGTGAATATCACAAAGATGTTTGGCCATTCTGGTTGTCCCAAAAGAGAACATCCCAGGATGAACTCAGGATTATCTGCTCACACAAGATGCATGCCATTTTTCTTGAATGTATTCTCTTCTCTCAGAATGGGTGTGGGAACAATGTCTAGAGATTCTCAAGGAGAAAGGACATCTTTCTCTCCATTAAGAGCGGGTGGCCCTTTCACCACATACTCGTCTTGTTGTTGTTCTCTAGATGATTGGCCTTTAATGGATCCTGCTCTTTGGTGGTCCTATCCCACTTGTTGTACAGGCATTTTCTTTTATTTCTTACCAAAACCATATTAATTTTTTAACCCAAGTATGATAGGGAGAATTCTACAGTGTAGCTTCAAAGTAGGCCTAACGTAACAATGAAAGTGACAGGTCTATGGAAAATGCTACTTACCAGTATGCGTCTATTCTTGCCATATGAGCTGCAGATTACACACTGTGCATAGATTGTATAGCAGTACCCACTCTTAACGGCGACCACCCGTATCGGTTGCAGTAGTTTGAAACAGTGTTTTAAGTACAGGCTGGCCCACAGTAGCTTGTGGTTTGGTTTGCACATCTACACAATAGTGTTTTGTGAATGTGTGCGGTGTAGACCATGTAGCTGCTCTACATATGTCATCTAGGGGAATGTTCCCTAAAAATGACATTGAAGCCCCTATCTTACTAGTAGAATGGGCTTTAGGAGGAATAGATAATGTGCATTTAGCTTTGCAGTAGCAAATTTGTATACATTTGACAATCCACCTAGCTAACCCAGATTTTGATATGGGGTTACCTTTGTGTGGTGGTGAGAGACAAAAACTGTAAATTGATAAAAAAGTTGTTTGCTTTTACGAAAGGATTGTGTTCTTTCAATGTAGTAAAGCAATGCTCTTTTGACATCTAGAGTATGAAGAGCTCTTTATGCGATGGTCTGTGGCTGCGAAAAGAATATTGGCAGCTCTACAGATTGATTGAGATGAAAGAGTGAAATTGCTTTTGGAAGGAATTTAGGATTGGTACGGAGAACAAACTTATTATGATGCATTTGCAGAGAAGGTTCTTGAATGGTTAATGCTTGTAGCTCACTAACTCTTCTCAGAGAAGTAATAGCTACTAGGAAAGCAACTTTCCAGGTTAAGAATTGCAACTCACATTTATGTTAACCGCGTGAGAACAATGTTTAAATTCCACACAGTTGAAGGTGGTGCTCTGGGAGGAATTATTCTTTTGAGGCCCTCCATAAAAGCCTTTATAGCAGGTACTCTAAAGAGTGATAGATGTTGTCTATTTTGTAGGTATGCTGCAATGGCAGCAAGATGCAGTCTAATAGATGTGAACGCTAGGTTACATCTTTGTAAGTGTAATAAGTATCCTATGATGTGTTGAATAGACACATCTAGAGAATTGATGGCGTTGTTATGGCAGTATATTACAAAACGTTTCCACATGCCCTAGTGGTGGGACGTCCAACTTCTTTAATGACGTTCATACAGTCTGGAGAAATGTTAAGATAGCAACTCTTGGACTTCAGGAGCCAGATCGCTAGGTTGAGCTAAGCTGGATCCGGGTGTCTGATCTCTCCATGGTTCTAAGTTAGGAAGCGTAGAGACAGACTTAACTTTTGGTGCGGTACCACAGAAAGTTGCAGCAGTGTGGTGTACCACGGTTGTCTGGCCCAAGTTGGAGCAACTAGAATGAGAGTGAGGGAATGTTGCTGAAGTTTGCGCACCATAGTGGAAGCAGTGGGAGAGGTGGAAAAACGTACACAAATTTGCCGGACCAGTTCATCCATATTGCATTGCCTTTGGACAGCTGTGTGGATACCTGGCGGCGAAGCTTGGGCATTTGGCGTTTTCGTGGGTGACGAAGAGGTCCATCTGAGGTTGTCCCCATATCTGAAAGAACGGGTGAAGAACTTGTGAATGAAGTTCCCATTTGTGGATATGTTGTGTCTGTCGGCTTAGCAGATCGGCTATGGTGTTTTGTACCCCAAGAACATGTTGGGCTAAGAGGAAGATGTTCTGAGACATAGCGCATCTCCATATCGGCTGCGCTAACAGAGAGTTGCAGAGAGTGTGTCCTTCCTTGTTTGTTCATGTAGTAAATGGCTGTCATATTGTTTGGGCGGACTAAGACAGCTTTGCCCGATATGTGCTTTTGGAATGGTTTTAGGGATAGAAAAATGGCTAGTAACTCCAGGTGGTTGATGAGGAAATTTTTGAAATTTTGAAATTTAAACTTTATTGTTTAGTTAATTAAAACCATAACAATTTGATGAATGTCACACATAGTTATAACATTTATAAATTTGTCGCTAAAAAAAAATGTACCAATGTTAAAAAAAATTCAAAGCATTAATTGTTCATATTGTTTTTATACGTTTCTCAAATGCCTGCAAGAACTTCACCAGCTTGCAGTGTATTCTTGGAGCAGTAGTATCCAGGCTTCCAATAATGGCTGATCTACATGTTTGTAGTTTCATGGACCGATAGCATTCCTTTAGGTGTGACCGTTCCTTGGATAGCATCTTACAGTGACAAATTATGTGTATTAGATCCTCTTTAGGGCTACCACACAGTCGACAAGAAACGTCGTCAAGCAGTTTCCAGGCAGGTTTATTTGCTCGTGTGGGAAAGTCCCCAAGTCTCAACGCCATCAGCTTTTTCTTAATAAAAATAGAATAAGTTGTTTCCAGGTATTTTGCAGCTGTCAATGTCTTATAGCCATTTATCACAGCCCATGAATGCGAACGATGGGAGAACATTTCTTTGTCCAAGATTAACGAATGAAGTTTGGCCACTTTATTTAGGGTCTGTTTTAGGACAACAAATGACAGATTATTATCCCATAGGGTTTTTGAGCAGGTTGTCTCCAAAGCTTGCATGAGAAATTGATTTGCTTTGGAATTCTTTTGGGATTTAAACTCTTGCCATAGGTAGGTATTCAGATTGTTATTACTTGTTTTTTGCTTGATCTGGTACCAGACCTTAATATACGAGTATTGTCTCCCCGGTATTTCGTTTTTTAGTCCAAATTCAAGTCGCAATTGCGCTGGTGATGTCGTGCGTGGGAGACGTAATACTTTTTTGTATATTTTAGTTGTCAGGATGTTTAGTAGGTCGGCATCCTTTCCGTGCATTGCCACACTTGCATAGGTCAGGGTTGGGAGGATTTTGTTTGCCATTACGGTTAGAAGGGGTTTGAGTGATGGCCCTTCCAATTTTTTTGCCAAAGTACTTAGTCCAAATATCAGAGCACCCGCTCTTTGTGTCAGATAGTTCTTCTGTTCTTTTAGGTTAAGTTTGTCATCTATATAGAATCCCAGATATTTGTAAACCGAGACTTTCTCTAGAGGTTTTCCTTTTAACCATATATCATGATGCAATCCACGGCGATTAGTAATCAACATGGTTTTAGTTTTTGAAATGTTTAATGACAACTTGTTTGCCATCAAGAAGTCCGACAGTTCCGTTACTAATCTGGTTAACCCCACCTTTGTTAGGCTCAGGAGGACAATGTCGTCTGCATAAGCCAAATGCGTGAGCTGTAAATCGCCAAGTTTTGGTGGGTGGGCATTGCAGTGGTTCAATTTCGCAGAGAGATCTGAGATAAAGAGGTTAAATAAGTGCGGCGCAAGAACACACCCCTGTTTGAGGCCGATGGTTGTTGGAACTTTTCTCGACAGTCGTGATCCATCTCCAATTTTTACTTGAGACCAAGTTTCAGAATAAAATAGCAACAAACCTTTTAGGATACACTCAGGAATTGCCCATGATCTCAATTTCGCCCACAGCAGATTACGATCCACACTGTCGAAGGCCGCCTGAAGATCTATAAAACACATGTTCAGATCCTGTTTTCTACTCAAGCACTTCTCCGCGATCATAGTTATGGATAGGATATTTGCTGTTGTTCCGATCCCTTTCCTGAACCCCGTTTGATTTAGGGGAATCAGTTCTTTCTCACTAGACCATGCGACCAAGTCATCCAAGAGTAGAGAAGCAAAATATTTTGCCTCGATGTCCTGCAATGCTATCAAACGATAGTTGTTTGCTAAGGATCTGTCCCCACCTTTATAAATCGGCGTAAATATTGATCCTTTCCAACTCTCTGGTACTTGGTTCATGTTCTGTACGTCTGAGAACAGTTCCCCCAGGCAAGGTCCCCAGAATTCCGGAGCATATTTATACGCCGCTTGTGGGATGCCATTCGGGCCTGGCGCCCCACTTGTTTTTCCTTTTTTGATTCTTTTAATTATTTCTTCCGCCGTATATGGATTATTCTTAGGGGTCGAGTTTATTAAATCGCTATGGTCTCTAAACAACGATTTACCTTCTTTTTCTTCTACATAACACAGTTTATTTTGATTTTTAGTGCATGGGTCACTACTTTGTGTTTTTTCCGGAGAGACCGAAAATTTAAATGCCAGAAATGCATGATTGCAGGTTGATGAGGAGTAACTTCTGTTACGGTGTCCACCTTCCTTACATGGTATGCTGCAGTAGGTGGGCTCCCCAGCCGGAGAGTGAGGCGACCGCAGTCATGACTATTTGAGGAACTGGCTTCAGGAACGGTCTCCCCTTGGAAAGGTATTTGGTGTTCCACCATTGCTGAGAGCGGTGCGTTCAACCGTCTACCAACACTAGGTCTGTTAATTGACCCTGAGCCTGGTTCCATTGTCGTGCTAGGCACTCTTGAAGAGGACGCATCTGTAGTCTTGCATAAGGCACTATGAATATGCAGGCCATCATTCCTAGGAGTTGCATGAACACTCAAGCTGGAAGAGAGTGCTGCGGTTGGAATTTGGTTAGACGAGATTGCATATTTGTTATTCTGGCCGGAGATGGATAAGCTAGCGCTGTGGAGGTGTTTACTGTGGCATCTAGATCTTGTTGTACGATGGAGGGTTGCATGTGGGACTTGTGGTTTACTGTGAACCTCAAGTCGTGGAGTAATTGGATGGTGGTGTGAGTGTGTTGTACACACTGACTGTATGAGCCGGCTTTTATGAGCCAGTCGTTGAGATATGGGAAGATGTGAATATGCGGTCTTCTTAAGTGCGCTGCAACTACTGCAAGGCACTTGGTAAACACTCTTGGTGCTGTTGTTACCCCGAATGGGAGTACTTGGAATGGATAGTGCTGATTGTCTAGTACAAATCTGAGGTACTTTCTGTGAGCTTTGTGAATGGGAATGTGGAAATATGCGTCCTTGAGATCTATAGTGGCAAGCAAGCCGTTTTGTAAAAGGAGAGGAAGAACCTGCTGAAGTGTGACCATATGGATTGTATGTACAGGTTCAGTGGTCTGAGGTCGAGAATAAGCCTTAGAGACCCATCCTTTTTTGGAATTTGAAAGTAGAGGGAGTAAACTCCTCTGTTTTGCTGATGCAATGGAACTGGTTCTATTGCGTTCTTTTATAAGAGGGATGTTACCTCTTGCCTTAGTAGTATCAAATGTTCTTGTGACATTGGACGCTGTTCGGGTGGTATGTTTGGGGGGTAGATGTTAGTTCGAGACAGTAACCTGACTGAATTATTTGTTGCACCCACCTGCATGATGTGATGTTGGTCCAGATTGGTAGGAATTGTTGTAGTCTTCCCCCAACTGGAGTGGAAAGTGTTGGGGGAAGGGGTGGGAAGTCATTGGGCAGGGGTGGAGGAAAAGCGGGAATTGTTGGTTTTGCCTCTGCCTTTATTGTGGTTACCTCCGTAACCACCTCTTTGGTAGCCCCTACTGTAGGTGGATTGTGTAGGTGCTTTGTAAGTAGAGGAACGGTCTGAGAATATCCACTGGTGGTGCCTCAGAGATGAGCGGCGAAAGGAGCGTCTGGGAGCTAGCGACTGCAAGGCTCCCATAGATTTAGCTGTGTCTGTATCTTTCTTCATTTTTACGAGAGATACATCCACATAAGGCCCAAATAAGTGTTGCTCATCGAACTGTTGCCTCAGTACCAGGAAAATCTCACTAAATGGAAGGCACATATTGATTCACTTTAAATTTCTACAAAGGGTATATTATACTCCTGAGAGGCTGCACAGATACGGCCTTTGCCAATCTGCGGCATGAGAGAGATGTCAAGAGCCAGTTGCTGACTTTCTTCATTTAGCATCGAACTGTCCAGGCATACAGGTGTACTGGACAAAGATTTTCTCCGAAATTAGCAAGATTTTAGAGGTTGAGCTGTCTCCAGATACCGCATTGGCACTTAAGGGACATTCACGGGTACTTCCATTGGCGATCCGACGTTTAACTGATATGGGGTTGCTGATAGAGCGACGGGTGCTGGGGACCTGCGGGATGAGGGGTCCTCTGCCTACAGTTACGCGCTGGGCACAAGACATGCTTTACTGCTGAACCCAAACTGAACATTATAGCGAGCTATTACCACCCATGAGTCGCCCTAAAAACTTCTGGGCCTTGTATCAAACACACATAAGTGGTGCCAATCAGGGTGAAAACACATACGAGGAAATAGGGTTTGAAGCACCTCTAGGGGCCCTCACTGATGATACGTCAGGATAGACGCTGAGCTGTGCTGACTGATTTCTGTCACTGAGCCATCTTGGGTATTCGGAGAGTAACAAGACTGTGTGCTGCTCTGCTTTGGGGGGGGGGGGGGGGGGGGGGGGGACCTATTGCCGGAGAGGGCTTAGGGGGTCATGTGCGGCTCCTCTACTGCGTGGAGAGCGCGGCGGTTGCAGGCGATGCAATATTTTTTGCAGTGTGACGAATGAGTGTGTAGCCGATCAATGGCGTAGTGTTTGTGGGGGGGAGCAGGGAGGGCTAACGGTTAACAGTTAGGTTTGTTCCCAATTGGTTAACAGTAGACATGCTGTAGGTCTGCTGACTCTCGAAAACAGTGACACAAGGGGTAATTAAGACAGCTAGGAGATAGCATACTGTGTGTGCGATCTTGACAACATTGCTAGAGGACTGCAGCTATCTTATATACCACATGTATCTATTGTTAATTTGCCGCCGGACCCGTCGGTTGTCGGCTGATGGGCTGTGTTATCTCTGACGGAAGTCGCTAATTCATCAATGTTTGCCGCCGACCCCAGGGTTGTAGGCGACTAGAGCTGTGAGACCACTTGGAACAAAAAGGTTTTTAAAATTTTTTTTATACAAAAAGTGTTGCTCATCAAAGGGTTGGTTGAGGATGGCACTTTCTACTTCAGGTTTAAAACATGAAATGCGTAACCAAGCATGCCTACGCAACAGAACACTGGTGTTAATTGCCCTTGAAGCAGTATCTGCTGGATTTAGTGCACAACAAATAGAGGTATTTGTGATGTTTTTACCCTCTTGTATAAGCTCATGTGCCCTGTTTTTGTATTTATCTGGAAGGTGCTGCATTATTGATTCTAATTCATCACATTCTGCTCTGTTGTATCTTGCCAGTAATGCTTGGGTATTGGTAATACACCAAATGTTTGCTGCCTGTGACGCTGTTCTTTTACCTGATGCGTCAAGGAGCTTAGATCCTTTATCTGGTGGGGGAGCCTCGCCTGATGACTGTGAATTTGCTCTTTTGTGTGCATTAGAGTCTACAATGGAATCTAATGGTTCGACAAAAACAACTGCAGACATACGGGTCCAACACTAGGTGGCGATCTATGCACAGTGTGTAATCTGCAGCTCATATGCCTCGAACAGGTATAGTTTGATGTGCCCACTTTTTCAGCAAAAACAAATTGCAGTACTTTCGTTTCACAGGTCTTGCTTGATTCCAGAAGTGGACTTCCATTTCAAACATCATAATACCAAAACTGAGTAATGCAAACCTCATGATAGGAAAGCTTATTGTTCTAACTACTTTGAAAGCAGTCATGAAGTAAATGCAAAGCAAAAGTCACCACCGTATAGTTACATTTGAATTTCAGCATTCTGAAAGCCCTACAAATGTTTCAGTACCAAATAGGAGTATCGCAAGCCCAGGGCACCCAAGCCTAATTTCCAAGCAGGTTTGGCACTCTTTATGGACCATAGAAGTAAGATTGATTCCTGAACATATATTCATCCCCATTCAAGACCATGGGTATCTTAACGAACAAATTACTTACCTTTGGTAACGATATATCTGTAAGAAACAGTTTGTGATAGATTCCTTACCTTAGAATTACCCCCAGGCGTAAGAATTGGTCCGGACAGTTCTTGTCAGAAGTACCCCTGCGCGTCGGAAAGTGGAGTTGTGCGGCACAGCATCCGTCGTTGGCGTCGCCGAGAGGACGTCGACGTCGCAGCAGCTACTTAGACATAACCATCGTGCGCGGACGTCTGTTCTGTACACAGCTTTCCGTGCCAGGAACGCAGAGCCATGCAAGATACCGACCACTGGTGCATAGAAACTAAGGCCCTGAATGGGATGACCTTAACCCTTGAAATCAGTTCGCAGACCAGTGAGGATGGGTAGGGCGGTAAAGAATCTATCATTGGAAAAGATGGCAGCTGGCTAGGAGGCTCAGTCGCGAGCTCCTCACCAAATATGAATGAGGCATGATAAAGGGACTTAGCGCATACCAGAATCAAAGATCCTATGACAGAATTCAACAGAAATACGTGCCCAAGATGAAGAGCGGCATCGCATGCAAAACAATGGCGAGGTTTCCAGCAGAAACTCAACAGGAAACTTGCCAATAGTGTTTCACCGTTGGGTCTGGCGCGGAGTCCAGTGCGAGAGTCCAGTCTGTGAAGGGCCGAGGTGGTTCCGAGAAACGAGAAGGAGCTGATTTTCGGACCCCTTCCGGGTCGGAGAGGGAAGAGTCAGCGGCAAGCAGCGCACAACATCGGCGTGTGGGGCGTGGAAGTCGCTACTACCGCTGCTGCAGACTAAACTCTCCGCGTACTGCGTACCTTTCCTCTAGCATTGCCAGCGCAGGACAGAGCGGTGCAAGGGCGCTGGAAGCAGACGGAAGCGGTACGGAAGTGGAGCGGGAGGCTGATGAAGTGCTGATACTACGGGCAGCACCCTCGGCATTACCAAGAGAAAAGGACCTGCAGTGAGAGCGTGTGAAGCTCCGGAGACTGCAGACAGCACTTCCACACCTACTGCACTTCTCCTACAGTATCGGAGAGCTGTAAGGCTCTGGGCACTGAGAGTCCGGCATTCACTTTCTCAGAGGAGCATTTCCAAGCTGAGTGGCAGCAATTAGAACGGAGGAAAGGTGGAGGTGAAGCAATTCAAGCGTGACCACGCTTTCCAGGTGTGGTCTGAAGCAGCTAAAGCACTCCAGTAGAGCAGGAGGATCACCACACGACTGGTAGAGAAGGTGCGACCCCTGGGAGAATTGGACCACGAGATATCCACCTCAATGGGGTAAGTGAAGATAACGCTGTAAGCTATTCCTTAGAAAGTTTTCCTAAACAAGGGCACAATAAACACATTCTTATACTAGTTCTTGTGGAAAGTAAAGTGAAGCCCTGGGCTCAGGGTGAGTTGCAGGAGGGAGAGCAAGAGGTGCAGGGGGGGAAGCTGAACGCAGAGCTAGATAAGCAGTAGACAGAGGGGGTAGACAAGGTGATCCCAGAAGCATTAAACCCTCCTCAAGGGTCTTTGGGCACAAAAAGGCCACGAAGAGAGCAAGGGGAAAGTATAAACTATTGTTTAAGGAGCAGAACCACTTTACCAGGTGATCAGCACCAAAAACAGGACCCAGGCGAAACACGCCACTCAGAGGCAGGAAAATTGTCAGCCATATCCCCTTCAGATTGTCCCAAAAAGCACAAAAAATAAGAGAAAACCAAAGGCAACTGGAAAGCTGCAATATCCCGCATCTAGAGCTAGTCATTATAATTTAATAGCACCCAGCCTGATAAAACAAAAGATAACCCCCTTCCTAAAACCCTTCTTCAAAGTGCAAGAAAGCCGGAGAGAAGAGCAGGTAAAGGAAAAGAGAAACAACCAAAGTAAGATCCGGCCTGATATCCAGAAAGAGGAAAATAACGAAGAGACACTGACAAAAATGTCACACGTAAGCACCAGTAACAGGTATGCGGTTCTAGAAACATCAAATCAGCAAGAAACAGAGAAGGAAGTCCACGACCCTGCAAATATAGAAACATCAGGGGGGCTGACACAACCAACAAGGGACAAGGATTCTCTAGAAAGCATGATGACCACCATGGTGGGGGAAATGAGATCGAACTTTGAGAAGTCAGAGAGGAACCATATAAAAATCCAGAAGTATGCAAAGAGATGGATCAAAAGATAAATAGCCTAAAGGAGAGAGTAGCCTCGGTCGAGCTGGAAGTGGAGGCCTTGAACAAAAAAGTGGAAGAAAGTAAGAAAGAAATAGACCAACTCAAGACATCTGAAAAAACCAAGCAAGGAGAAATAATGTAAGAATCCTAAACGTTCCAGAAGGCCTAGAAGGTAAAGACATCAAAACCTTTGTAATCAAGCTACTTGAAGACACGCTACCATAGACAAAATCCACAGACCTGGAAGAGGATATCCAGAGAATCGATTGGGACCCGTTTGGCAGGAATAAGATCAGAGAGAACCCAAGGAAAATCCTCAAATTTTAAGAGCTTCACCACGAAGGAAAGAATTTTGAGTGAGGGCCTGAAAGCAGGCTAGTTCCAGATCAAAGATTGGGCCTACAGGATAAGATCTGACATATCCAAGACCACGCAATACAGGCAATGGCAACTAGGCCAGTACATGCAGCAGCTAAAGTCACTAGGAGCAACAGTCCAAATGCGGTTTCCAGCAGCATTAAGAATAATGTGGCAGAATAAAATGCATAACATCAGAGACCCCAAGGCGGTAGAAAACTTTATAAAACAAATCACAGCACAAAAGTAGGATCATGTCGCACAACGTGATAACATGTAAATAAAAAAAGGGGTGAGGAACTCAAAGAGGGGCAATAGAAAGGAAATGCCCCATAAGGAGTTACGGGAGGCTTTTCCAGAGAGGGACAGAGGGAGGGGGGAGATCACTAGAAAAATTAAACTCAAAAATAAAAAAGTGCACAAGATGGGGCAAAAAAAAACAACAAAAAAAAACATGTCCGAAGGAAGCAATATGCAGTAAAGAAAGCCCAAAAGAACCGCAATAATACCAGCGGTAAGAGTATAGAGAAACCTTAAATGGGACAAGAGAAATTAGAATGAAAAAAGGACAAGAGATGAAAGTTAAAATAATATCTTGGAACGTGAATGGCCTCAGGCTAAAAAAAAAAAGGAGGGTTAAAATTCTGGAGTACCTGAAACCAGCGCACTGCGATATAATAATATTGCAAGAAACCCATCTGCTCAGGGAAGAATGGGAAAATATACTTAAAAATCAAAAGTGGATAGCCAATTGGGTATGTACAAACCAGAATTTTACCGTAAAAGGAGTCGCAGTCCTGATTAAGAGATCAGCTGGAGCTCAGGAGAATATTAAATAAAGAGGGCAGATGGGTAGTGGTAAAGCTGAAAATACAGTGTAAATATACGGTGGTTGGATACTACGGCCCCAACCTAGACGACCCAGAGCCACTGCAAAAATTATACTTACAACTCTTAACTGCACAAGCTCCAATAATAATGGGAGGAGATTTTAATATAATCTTGGATCTAAAAAAAGATAGATTCCCTCTGAAACATGGTCCGAATATACCAAAAATGAGGGAGTGGTTGAATCATTGCATCAAAAATCTGGGTTTGATCGATATATGGAGGAAGAAAGGAGGAAGCATTAACAAATATACACTGCAAAACAATAGGTTGGGGCATGCATCTAGGATAGATTACTTTTTAGAGGATAAGAGATTATTAGAAGCAACACAAAAATGTGGATCATTTGCCAGCTCACCTATCGGATCACTCAGCTGTGATGCTACACCTTAAGTGTAGCAAAGAATTGCATACACGCAGATTCACAGTAGATAGGGGAATCTTCCTAGACACTTACTGCCTGGAAAAAATGTCCAAAGAAACTAGAGAGTTCTTTCAAATCAACAAAGAAGGAACCTCGAGGCAAATTGCCAGGGAGGCTTACAAAGCTTATATCAGGGGTAGATAAATCTGCCTTGCGGCTCACAAAAACAGAACCAAAAAAACTCAAGATCCAAGAATTAGAAAAAGGAATAGCAGCTTTAGAGATGGAGATTAGTTGCTCTGCTAGCCTCTAAGGGAGATCCAGACTCAAAGAGGAGAGAGATAGAAAGAAGATGGAGCTGGTAGACTTCCTAGAAGTAATTCTAAAAGAGAAATGGGATGCGAGGAAAATAGCTTACTGAGAATATGGAGAAGGATGTGGGAAGCTACTGGCGTGGAGCTAAAAACTGACGAAAAAAGGAATCTAATAGAAAACATTCAGGTGGAAGACCAAAGCTACACGACGGAAGAGAAGCAAATTAGAAATGAATTTGCTGCATTTTTCGGCAATTTGTACACAAAGGAAGATCTGCCCACGGAAGAAAAAATAAAACTTATGTTGGAGAACATAGCCCTCCCAACACTCTCACAAGAAAAGAGAGATAGGATTAACAAAGAAATAACCAAGGAAGAAGACTTGGGAGTATTAAAAGACTTAAAGAAAAGTAAAGCGGCCGGCCCAGATTCACTCCCAAATGAGCTGTACAACCATCTGTGCGCGGAATTAGTAACTCCATTGACGGATCTGTTTAATGACATATTTTTAACAGAATCAGCCCTACCAGGTTCTTGGAATGAGGCATCAACCAACTTAATGCTTAAACCCGGAAAAGATCCAACAAGAACAGAATCCTATAGGCCAATATCTCTCTCAAATACAGATTACAAGGTGTACACCCAAATTCTATCCAAAAGGCTGGGGGAGATCGCAGGCTCAGTGTTCCACGCAGACCAAAAAGGCTTCATTAAAGGACGGCACATACAGGAATTAACACATGAGCTGGTCCTAGAAGTTGACATCGCAACACAATATGATAAACTTTTCTCTGTATTGACCCTAGATGCCGCCAAGGCATTCGATAGAGTAAGCTGGCCCTTTTTAACGACTACTCTAGTGAAGTTTGACCTGGGTAGAACATTCCAGGAAGCAATAAAACAAATATACAAAAATCCAACAGCGAAGGTACTAGCAAATGGAGTATTAACCGACACCATAACAATAAAAAGAGGGACAAGGCAAGGATGTCCCTTATCATCCTTATTATTCGATCTGTACATCGAACCATTGGCAGAAAAAACAATGAGGGAAGTAGGAATCACCCCTTTTGAACATCAAGGATGTGAGAAAAAGGTTGCACTTTTCCCTGATGACCTGATGATATTTCAAGCAACCTGGAAAGCTCTCTACCCAAAATACAAGGGATAATTGAACAATATGGAGTAGTGTCAGGTTACTTAGCAAACCAAAGTAAAACCTTAATATTGCAGTGGAATAAAGACCCTAGAATAAAAGGAAAATAAAATACCTGGGCATAGACATTCTAGCAAACCTTGAGGAAATCACGGTTCATAACTTTGAGAGAGTACACAAGCAAGTAAAAACGTTGCTGAAAGTATGGGAAGGTCTCCCATTATCATTCATTGGAAGGTCTAATATAATTAAGATGGCCATACTACCAAAATTTACATATCTATTCAGTACGATCCCATTGGATTTTAACATTAACCAAATAAAAAAATTACAGGGGGAACTAATTAGCTTCACCTGGGCAGCAAAAGGGGCTAGAATAGAATTGGAAAAAAAATAAAAAGGAAAAAGGCACACAAATGAATAGCCATCCCCGATATCCTCAACTATTGCAGAGTATTTCAATTAAAAAAAATGTGAAAACTATTAGGCCTCTATGATCAGTACCCCGACCACCTGAAAGCGGTACTGCAGCAGGAAGGTAATCATTTCTTGTACAAATACTGACACACCAAGTACTTTTAGGCCAAGAAGCCTAAAGGCGGCGGCTGCACTCTGGTACCAGATGAGAACACTCAAAATGTAGTACTATATCAGACATGCACCTATATGGGACTCGCCGGGAACACCTGAATGCCTACAGGACAAGTTAGTAACTATCTTGAGAGAAAGTAATAATACAAAATGGGGTGAGCTAATAATCCTAAACTCCATAATAGACTGGGGAATCCTGAATGAAAGAACCAATGGGAAAATCTCAAGGTTTAAGCACTATCAGTTAACCAGCTGGATTAAAAACTTCAAAGATTTAAAATAGGGCCACGGAACAACAGAAGACATAATCCAGAAACAAAAAAAACATCAAAAAAGAAGTGGCATGTTGGTACTGGGTGCTGATCGAGGAAGGAGACGAGTACTATGATATCCCCAAAAAGATATGGGGAGAAGTATTCCCCGACCGTGATATAACGGATGAATGGCAAACCTCAATGAACACTTGCTGGAAAACAGTAAAATCAGCACCTCTGAGAAAAAAAAATCACATTTTCTTAGCACACAGAGCTTACTGGACCCCAAAAAAGCTGTCTAAACTCAAAGATCAAGGCGAAAGAAGTTGCCCTAAATGCGGGGAACGAGGTGCAGATGATCTCCACATGTTCTACCAATGCACCCACCTGCAATAATTCTGGAGAGAGATAGGTAAAATCGTATCCAACGTACTGGAAGTACAGGTGGACGTGAGTATGGATCGAATTATTTTTGGTAAAAGTTGGAAATTGGCCACTAAGGCCAAAATAAGTAAAAATAAACAGAAAATCAGGTTTGTGTTAATACTACGGTCGAGAAGGGAGATATGTATTAACTGGGTAAAGAACTCATCCCCAACAATCAAAGAGTGGATGGCCTCTGTCCAAAGAATTAACAAACTGGACAGAAGTGGGAATAGGGGGAATGCACAAAATGTTGGGATAATTTGGGAGGACTATATAAAGAATAGTCCATTACCCTGACAAACAGCTCATTTGTCCAATGATTCAAAGCAATGCAATAGAATACTTCAAGTGGAACTTGAAGGAGTAGTCAAAGTGACTAGCTCGCCCCAGAACCACTACTAAAGCGGAATGGACACAAAAAGGGCCTGACAATACATAAGAAACAGGAAAACAAGCATTCTCCGCACACCTGTTGCGTTTACCCAGGAGATATCCCAGAACGGCAGGAGATATCCCAGAACGGCAGGAACTTATAAGTAAAATGGGCACCTGATACCTCCAATTCCCAACTATGACGGACAAAAAATAAAAATCTATCACTAACTAATGTTTTGTACAGATATATTGTTACCGAAGGTAAGTAACTTGTTCATCCGAAAGAAACACGTAGTGATAGATTCCTTACATTAGAATAGATACCCCAGCAATACCAAACCCGGTGGTGAGTCTGCGAACCAAGATCACATCAGAAAGTCCCTGAACAGAACAGCAAAAGAAGCCGTCTCTCCGGGCATGGCTGTCAAGGCAATAGTGCCTAGTAAAAGTGTGCAGCGAGGCCCACGTAGCTGCCTGACAGATGCCTCTTAAGGGGACACCACGTCCCAATGCCGTAGTGGCAGCCGTCGCCCTGGTGGAATGGCCGCGCAGCCCCACCGGAGCCTCCTTCTTAGCCAGAGAATAACAGGCTTTAATACACAAGATGACCCCTTGGGAGATAGTTCTCGTGTGCACGGCTTGACCTTTCTTGGCGCCAACGTAGTAAAAAAAGTGCTGGTCATCCACCCGGGACTGTTGTGTGCGATTCAGGTAAAAAGAGAGCACACGTTTTGAGTCGAGACAGTGGAGCCTCTCTTCCTCTCTGGAAGAATGCGCAGGTGGAAAGAAGGTGGGCAAAGTGATTGTCTGCCTGATAGGAAAGGCAGTGACAACCTTTGGCAGAAAGGATGGACGTGTTCAGAGCACAACCTTGTCCGAATGGACAGGCAGAAAATGAGGTTTAAAAAAAAGACCCTGGAGCTCACTCACTCTCCTGGCAGAGGTGATGGAAACCAGGAAAGTAGTCTTTAAAGTCAGCAGACGAAGGCAACAGTTGTGAAGAGGCTCAAAGGGAGAGCATATTAAATATGTAAGAACCAGGTTCAAGTCCCACTGTGGCATGACGAAAGGAATAAGAGGGAAAAGATGAGTAATGCCTTTGAGGAATCTATTTACAACAGGGGACTTGAAAATCGAGAGGGCTGATCAGGGAGCCTGAGAAAGGCCGAAATAGCAGAACGGTAGCCCTGGATAGTGCTCAGAGCAGAGCCCTGCTGGGCCAAAGAAAGAAGCAACAGAAGAACTTCTGAAAGAGGGGCAGAAAGGGATCCACAGCCTTTGCTGTGCACCATGCGACAAATTTGTTCCATTTGTAGGCGTAAACCAACTTAGTGGAGGGACGCCTAGCTGCCAGAATGACATCACAGACTTCAGGAGCAAAGTTGAAAGGAATCAACTGCTGCCGCTCAATTTCCACGCAAAGAGGTGGAGACGGGACAGGTTCGGGTGGAGGACCATCCCCTGCTGCTGGGACAGAAGATCCTCCCGAAGAGGCATCGGATCGGGGGACTGCTCGTCATACTGTGTAGCTCGGGATACTAACCTTTTCGAGCCCAGTCCGGAGCCACAATAATGACTTAGGACCGGTCGCGCCTGATCTTAAGCACTCTGGGCAGAAGTGGTATAGGCGGAAAGGCGTACAACAGACCACAACTCCACTTGCAATGAAAAGCGTCGCCTAGCAAGTGCCGCCTTGGAAATTCCAATACGCAAAACTTCTGACATTGCGCGTTCTCTTCGGTGGCGAATAGATCTAACCAAGGCTATCCCCACTGTCGAAACAGACCTTGCACCACATCAGAGTGAAGACGCCATTCGTGATCCATCATGCACCTGCGGCTGAGTTCCTCCGCCCTTGCGTTCAGCGAACCTGCCAGGTGTTGAACAACATGGGAAAATGCCCTGGTGTTATAGCCATGTCCAGAGGCGCAGAGCCTCCTGACATAGGGTCCACGACGCCATCCCACCCTGTTTGTTGCAGTGCCACATGGCGGTGGCGTTGTCCATGAACACCCTCACTACTTTCCCTTTGACAGAGAGGGAAGGATTGCCTTCAGTGCAAGTCGGATCGCCCGAAGCTCCAGATGGTTGATAATGAGCCTGAACTCCACCCGAGACCAGGGGCCTCTGATCTCTGCCTCTCCCATGTGCACCCCCCCCCCCCCCCCAGCCCAGGAAGGACGCGTCAGTCACTACTGTATGCTCCAACTGGGGAAGGGAGAGGGAATTGACATGGACCCAATGCTGGTTCGTGACCCACCACTGCAGCTGCTGTGCAGTGCCCTCTGAGATCTGGACGTAATCGGACAAGTTCCCCTGATGCTGCACCAACTGGAACTTCAGGTTCCACTGCAGAGCCCGCATATGCCATCTGGCATGAGTGACCAGCAGGATGGAGGAGACCCAGCAGCCTTAGGGTCATCCCGACCGAAACCCAGGACAGAGGCTGAAAGATCGGTATCATAGCCTGAATATCCTTGACTCACCGTTCGGGAGGATAGGCCCAAAACTGCGTCATATCTAGAACCACTCCGATGAAGAGGAGCGTCTGGAAGGGAAGAAGGTGCGACTTTGGCACATTGATAGAGAACCCCAGTAAATGCAGGAGGTCAGCCGTAGTCTGGAGGTGAGAGAGGACCATCTGGGGCGAGGCATCACTTTAGGGAACACCTGAGGCGCACTGGTAAGGCCAAAGAGGAGCACAGTAAACAAAGTGCCCGTGACCTACCGTGAACCGCAGAAACGCCTATGGTCCGGCAGGACAGGAATGTAGAAATATGCGTCTTGCAGGTCCCGCGCTACCATCCAGTCTCCAGGATCCAGGGCAGACAAGACCGGATTCAGAGTTAGCATCTTGAACTTCTCCTTCCGGAGGTAACAACTGACGTTCCTGAGGTCCAAGATACGACGAAGGCCCTTGTCCTTCCTGGGCACCAGAAAGTAGTGGGAATAACAAACAACCACGTTCTACTTCTGGCACAGGAAGGTGCTCGATGGCCCCTTGGTCAAGAGGGCTGTGACTTCCTGTTAAAGAATTCCCATGTGATCCCCCGACATGAGGAGGTACTGGGGGCGGCATGATTGGATGGGTAGTCTCGAAGAGGATGGAGTAGCCCCTTCAGACTATTTGTTCCTTAAAGTGCTCAAACGCACTATCTGCCTTGTTGCCAAAAAGGCGAATGCCATCAAAGGGCATGTCCATCAGGGTGTTCTGGAAATTCCCCGAGAAGCCAATAGCCCTCAGCCAGGCGTGGCGCGGAGCTCCACTGTCGCGGAAATCGCCTTGCCCAGTGAGTCAGCAGTGTAAAGGCCACATCAAATTGTGAACTTCACTGCATCTCTCCCCCCAGCAATAGCCTGAGAGAGCACTGTCCACGCCCCGACGAACGATGGTGATGGCTCTCCGACCGGTCGCTCGACCTCCCAATGGGACCGGGTCCTTCAGCAGCGGGGAGACGACTGCCAGATTTCAAGCAACTTTCGGGACTGCTCCTGCAAAGTCTTCGGCGCCATGGCCCGGCAGTTGCGGCACGACTTGGGGTCATGGTCGCGCCCCAACCAGTAAAGATACATGCGGTGTGGGTCCGTCACCGACATCATGCGATGGCAGTCCCCGCAAGACTTGAAGCCGGGCATCCCTACGACACCAGGAGACGAACAACTCAAAAAACAGAGACAAAAAGGCCTTGAAAAACTCAGTCAAAAAATGACTGGGGGTACCGCTCTCTCCGGATCTGCGCTTGCTGGCGCGGAAAAAGAAAGAACAGACGTCAGCGTGCGAGGGCGGCATCTAAGTAGCTGCTGGGACATCATCTCGGCGACCACAACGCCAAGGACTGAGGCAGAGCCGCACAATGCCATTTTCAGAGGCGCAGAAAACTTTCTGGATCCAGTCTGACGTCTGGGGGTAATTCTAAGGTAAGGAATCTATCACTACGTGTTTCTTTCAGATAAATCAATTGGACTACTTGACATATCAAGGTCCTGCAATAAAGGAGACAGTAGATGAACCCTCCCACTCCTCCTCCCACAACCGCTGTCAGATTTGCATGAAACTCCATATAGTAAGGAAAAGCTAAACATGCTAAGGGTCTGCATAAAGTTGTACTGGTTTATGATATGGCACCAAAGATATCCATAAATAATGCTCATTAACTTTGGCGGCTAATTTGTCACATCTGCAAGAGATTGGAAATTCCTGAGTGGGCTTAACTGCTTAACAGCCTGCCAGACTTTATGCGGATACATTAACCAGAGGCAAAGTTATAAGCATAATTTTCATATTATGTTTTCTTTAGGTTTTTTGAATAAAATTTGATGCACATATTGTGTGAACTTGAACCATTGTTAGAATTCTAGTATCATTTCCCTGTTTAACACCTTGACTGGGCCCGCTCCAATCTCCCGGCCCGGTGCATTCACCGACTGCACTGATTGAAGTTAAACCCTTGACCTATCCTAGGTATACCACTAAATGGCACCAGATGTCAGAATTCAATGGTTTAGCTTACCCTGTTGGACTTTATGTTTCTTTTCCAACTTCAAAATAAGGCCCGATTAGGATGGCGGGCGGACTTATGTCTGCCCGCCACCCAATCGTAAATGGGACCGACGGACAAGCCATTGGCGGTCCCGTCAGAGGGATTATGATGGCGGTCGCACCATGTATTCTTTGTATTGCGGCGGGTGCTGCTGGCAGCAAAAAATGCACTGTGCACAAATCCCTGCACTACGTGGCAAACACAACGCGGTGCCTGCCACATGGTGCAGGGATAAGTAGGGGGCACCATAGGTGCCCCCCAACACCTAAAATCAAGGGCCAGAGGGCCCGCTATGGGCCACAATGCCAGTTTCAGACAGCCTCTTCATCGCGGGTGAACCGCCATGAACCGGCTGGTGGGGAGGGACAGCATAATCCCGATGGCTTTGCCTGGCAGGCACTGCCACCATTGTAGGTATTATGGCAGCCTGCAACGCAGCAGTGGGCTCATGGAGCCCGTCAAATGCTTTGCAGACTGTCTTCCCGACCGCCAACACACCGCACACCATTGTAATGACAAGCGGGAAACTTGACTACGATGGCGCACAGACCACCACTGAAGGGCTGTCGGTGGCGGTCTCACCACCATCGTAATCAGCCCCTAAGTGATGTGCTGTGTGGGCCCTCAATGAAGTTATTGACCCAGACCTCGTAAAATCTTCTGGCATGCTTCATTACAGTTCAGACCAGGAATTGCTGGCTATTAAGGGATGACATATAGTTTTCCTGGCAGCAGTCTCAGATATCCTATCGTGGCAGGCTCCTGAGTTACAAGCAATAACTTACAGAGTAACATACTTCCACCTACGATTTAAATATTTAAATATCAACAAGGAGCGGGGTGATTAAACATTAACTATTACTGTAGTTAAAGAGAAAGCAATTTAACATTGTTAAAACAAACCTACCTATTTAGGACTTTAAATATGAAAAATAATACATATTCTAAAGATCAGACCTGTGTGTATGGGAAATGTAATTTTATTTTCCCTTTTACCTTGCACAACGTACTTGGACAAGTGCTTTAATTTTGTAGAGTGCAGACGTCTCCCCCATGGCGCCCCTTCACTTGATATCAGCTCAGGCCCACGAGAGGCCTGGTGAAGCGCGCGAGGCAGACTAGACTGCAATTAGGCCCGCATCACCAGGTGCGTGAATGGAGCACATTTACATTCTACCCCAGAGTCCTTTGCAGAAAAGATGCCAAAACACATCAAGTCTCGCAGCGCAGGAGGTCAAGGTGAGCTCGGCAGAAGAGCAGTGCTTTCAAGTGCTTGTCACCAACACTTCGCCCATGCAGGGCTAATGCTCTGCAGCAATTGCACTCAATAAATCAGAAGATACAGCTGAGAGCCGAGCAGGAAACTGCTTAAAAACAGACCACAAGCTTTTCGTCACAGAAACGTGGCTCGTGGCATTCACACTCCTGGAATCCCTGCACGGTTTTATGAACATGGGACTCGTTCAGCTGTTTTATTAAACCAGAGGCTTTACGATGCATACCAAAAGTGTGAAAATGTGTCAGTCCCTCCCTGCGATTCCGGCAGATGGCACGAGGCTGACAATATCCGCTAACACATCCATTTAAACTGCAGGCCAAATGTTTCTTCATTGTACTTTTTTTTCCGAGAATAACTACGCCACTAACTAGCACAGAAAATTGCAATAATATGTCAGAAGCAATGCCACATTGCTCCACAGCGAACGCTTAGTGGTCCACGAAAAGGTGAAAGGAAAGATGCTTTAATAGCAGCATTTAGAATGAGTTTCTCACCATGTACAGAATTGTGCTATGGCACAGGCCTCCCAGCACAGGCAGTGCTCACAGCCTTGTTTTTCGGTCTCGAACACACATCACATGCGCTGTGGTGTGAGGCGTATGTGACACGTCACTCATTTGCAAGCTTTCAATTACTGAGATCCACTGAGCTTCCCGTTCTTTCTTACGTTAGCTCCTCCCTAAACAATGGACCAAGAACACGTGGTTCTTTCTCACCTTTGTTCTTTCTCGTTGCTTTGCAATACACAACTTTTTTCATGTATTTTTAAAACCGATTTTAACTCCCAAAGGCTGATTTTAATTCCCAAAGTAAAACGTTACCCTTTGAAAAAGCAGATACAAGTACCTCCATCATGGGTGCTGCTCCTGAAGATCACTCCTTGCACTCAAAGCCACCTGGTAAATCCAGAAGCACAGAGACAAGTATCTGCAATTTGGCTACCTTGGATGACTGTTTACTTGTAGGTGCACTATCTTTCACCCTGATTATCCTCTAGAGGGAGGTGTGTTTTTTAAAACCGTGGCAACATATTACAACTCTTGCACGCCCTCCGTACCCTTACTCATCTTAAGTCCTCCGACATCTAGACCGTTGAATTTTTAACTCCCACAGGGAGCAATGGAAGGAAGCATTCACTAGTAACTTGGTCCTCTAACTCTACTGCCAGATTATTCTGGCTGGAAAATTTCCAATGCGAGGTATTGCTGTTTCTCCGCATATACGGGCCCCGTACCCCAGTCCTCTAATGGAAAGGATAGAGTACACAGAGGTGAGCAGGGAAAAAACGACTGAACGTGTGTACTACGATATCAAACATCCAAAAGAAGCATAAATGAGAAACAGAACCATCCATTGTAATCCACAGAGAAACTTTAGAGCGTACTCTCCTAAATCTATGAAGACAGATTTAGCCTGGATTGCAGCAGCACTTCATAATCCCTGGAAGGCTTGACGTTCTTTGTATTCTTCTAATGCATAATCACTGGCCCAACAGATTTTGCGCCTGGAACACTAATGCTGTAAGGAACAACTTAACAGATACAAATATAGGAAGATATTTCAGTTCTTTGGACATAATTTGCTTGCAAGAGACTTGGTCTAGATTGCCCCGCCTACTTGAAGGCTTATTTGGGGTTTTCAATGCTGTCACAAAGATAAAGAGATATGGCCGTTCCATGGGGGGCTTAGAACTTTATATAGCTGTTTCATTAAAAATAGGCATCAAGCATATTGAAAATTAAGATGCTCAAATGCTGACAGTTCTATTAAAAGACTAGCATCCTGAGGGCGAAAACACTTTGTTACTTGTTAAAGTATATGTACACCCAGACAGCAACTCAAGAGATTCTTTTTTTGTTAACTTGACCAATCTGCTTATAAAATGGCTACAAGACTATCCACTGCTCAACACCATTTTAACAAGGGATTCAATATGAACCTGATGCATTTCTTGAATTGAGGCAGTTAATTCAACAGGATTTTGTTTGGTGTATACCAAACTAGGCAGAATATAAAACAATGCGTAGGGACATCAATGGTAAATCTATTATGAAGGAAGTCAAGGCACTTAGTCTGAGAATTTTAACTGGGCGATTTACCACTGACTAACAGCCGGCTTGGAACTATCTCTCTTCAACTACAAGCTCTTTCTTTTATTTCACAATGGCATCTATGCCCTTTTTTGACTCAATACAGTCATTAGGTCTCGGCCTGGGTAGGCTGCGCTTGCGAAGTCTCGCCGGCGAGATCTCATGTTTTTCAGCGAGGCCTTGAACCCGCCCCTCTTCTCCATTGGCTGGCTTCCTAAACGGAGGCCGGCCATTGGAGTAGAGGGGCGTCTGTCTGTTTAAGCCCTGTGTTTTTGGGATTGAGGGGCGTGTTTTTTTTAGGTTCTTTCTCTCCTCTTCCCATTGGCTGGAATTTTACAATCTAGCCAATGGGAAGAGGAGAGAAAGAAAAACACGCCCCCGAATCCGAAAATGACGGTAATTTCTCCGAGGCATTTCTGCTTCGCCTCGGAGAAACATGGTGGTCCTTTCCCCCTTGCGCTGTTCTTGTTTCCATACCATACAGTAAAGTTATGCTAACAAATCACTTCCTTCTTTCATACTGACAGGAGGGGTGATTGCGGGGCAGCGGTATTACTTCAGAGGAGCTCGATTTGCAACTACGTCTGCCTTTTCATGCTGAGGGACTGCTGAGCCAAAGGCACTAGGATGCGAGATTCAGCAGGGCTTAGAGCTCTCCGTGAGCAGGGAGTACGGAGAGGTCCATAGCCACTCTGGCCACTAAACAAGGGGATGGAGGGAGCGGAGAGAGCGTTCGGAGCCCGACAGATAGCGGAAGAGGAGGTGGTGCCTGTTGAAACCAAAAACATGCTCATAATGCGGTGGAACAATTGAGGAACAGATGCCCGCATTGTGGAGAGCCTGAACACCGTAAAAAGCTGGAATCGAGTCACCGCCGCAATACTAGAAATCTCGGAAGGGAACGTCTGAGAGGAGCGTTGTCTGCCGCTGGGAACCGGGGCGGAGGTGGAGGGGAGACCCCACCTGGCCTGTGAGTATTGTTTGTGGCCCATTGCGGGAATCTCTTGCTGACTAACCGTGCGATTCCCGGACTCTGACAAGCTGTGTGGGAAGAACCGTAACGTGATGAAGAGGAGCAAAATGGCGATCGGCTCAGAGTGAAACAGAAAGTAGTGAGGCATTGAACGCCGCAAGGGTGCTACAGCGGAGATACGGAGGCCTATGTCTGCGGACCGAAGAAAACGGTAATTACCGCAATTTGAAAACTTTTAATGGGCACAAGAAAGAGGATGCGGATACCTTTTTACCAGTTCCAGAGCTTGCTCCCTTCACGCGCATTGGTATGTGCTGAGAGTGCATCACCTAGGGGCTGATTGAGAGAGTAGCCTGAGACACGTAAAATAATTCCGTTTCACGTAACTGGGATTGGAACAACAAGGAGGTGGCGAACACGGTCTGGCCGTTTGCGCTTTGCCGGCGATATGATAGGCCCACTGTGACGGGACAATGCCAGGTGAGGAGGAAAGGAAATTGCGCACACCCCGGAGCCGCCATTGCATTCTAACTAATTGGCGTTGGCTCATGCTCAGGAGACCATAAGGGCTGTGACTGGCTGATTCTGGAACCGGGAGGCCTCAGTGTGCGGTGGATACACGATATTGCCTTCCTAAAGTGCAGCTAACAGGCATCAACATGATGGGTGGTCTAGCAGGAATCTGACGTGAGCTGGGAGAAGCAAGGGAGAATGTCAGAGTCCTCCCCCACAGCCAGTGAGTGCTCGCTTTTCTTGCCTCTGCCCCCTGTTCTCTCGTCGTGCTTGCTTTTCTGCCCCCTGCCCCTCGTTGTGCTTGCTATTCTACCCTCTGCCCCCTCGTTGTGCTTGCTTTTCTGCCCCTGCCCCCTCGTTGTGCTTTCTTTTCTGCCCCCTCGTTGTGCTTGCTTTCCTGCCCCCTCGTTGTGCTGGTTTTTCTGCCCCCTGCCCCCTCGTTGTGCTTGCTTTTCTGCCCTCTGCCCCCTCGTGCTTGCTTTTCTGCCCCCTCGTTTTGCTTGCTTTTCTGCCCTCTGCCACCTCGTTGTGATTGCTTTTCTGCCCCCTGCCCCCTCGTTGTGCTTGCTTTTCTGCCCCCTGCCCCCTCGTTGTGCTTGCCTTTCTGCCCCCTGCCCCCTCGTTGTGCTTGCTTTTCTGCCCCCTTGTGTTTGCTTTTCTGCCCCCTTGTGTTTGCTTTTCTGCCCCCTCTTCCCTCGTTGTGATCGTTTTTCTTGCCTCTGTTCCCTGTATGTGTGCGTGGGGCTATGTGTGTGTGGGGGGGGGGGGGTCTCTGTGTGTGTGTCTCTGTGTGTGTGTGTGTGTGTGGCTCTGTGTGTGTGTGGGGGGGCTCTCTGTGTGTGTGGGGGCTCTCTGTGTGTGTGGGGGCTCTCTGTGTGTGTGGGGGCTCTCTGTGTGTGTGGGGGCTCTCTGTGTGTGTGGGGGCTCTCTGTGTGTGTGGGGGCTCTCTGTGTGTGTGGGGGCTCTCTGTGTGTGTGGGGGCTCTCTGTGTGTGTGGGGGCTCTGTGTGTGTGTGGGGGCTCTCTGTGTGTGTGTGGGGGCTCTCTGTGTGTGTGGGGGCTCTCTGTGTGTGTGGGGGCTCTCTGTGTGTGGGGGGCGCTCTGTGTGTGGGGGCGCTCTGTGTGTGTGTGGGGGCGCTCTGTGTGTGTGTGGGGGCGCTCTGTGTGTGTGGGGGGGGCTCTGTGTGTGGGGGCTCTGTGTGTGTGGGGGGCTCTGTGTGTGTGGGGGGCTCTGTGTGTGTGGGGGGCTGTGTGTGGGGGGGGCTGTGTGTGGGGGGGCGCTGTGTGTGTGGGGGGCTCTCTGTGTGTGGGGGGCTCTCTGTGTGTGTGGGGGGCTCTCTGTGTGTGTGGGGGGCTCTCTGTGTGTGTGGGGGGCTCTCTGTGTGTGTGGGGGGCTCTCTGTGTGTGTGGGGGGCTCTCTGTGTGTGTGGGGGGCTCTCTGTGTGTGTGGGGGGCTCTCTGTGTGTGTGGGGGGCTCTCTGTGTGTGTGGGGGGCTCTCTGTGTGTGTGGGGGGCTCTCTGTGTGTGTGGGGGGCTCTCTGTGTGTGGGGGGCTCTCTGTGTGTGGGGGGCTCTCTGTGTGTGGGGGGCTCTCTGTGTGTGGGGGGCTCTCTGTGTGTGGGGGGCTCTCTGTGTGTGGGGGGCTCTCTGTGTGTGTGGGGGGAGGGGTGTGTGCTTGTGCGGGGGGCTCTCTCTGTGTGCGGGG